>NW_027102920.1:467500-642500 GCF_036373705.1 Amia ocellicauda
AAGGCCGGTCAGGCAAATTAGCTTGCTAAGATACGCAGCAGCAGCAAGCAGCCCCCCCATCCAGCCAGCCAGCCAGTCTGGCTGGCAGTGACTGAGTGGTTGACAGACGGCAAGCAACGGAATGTACGTGCTCTGTGATGTCATAGCAGTCAGCTGAGAGAGGCTCGTGATGTCATGGCTGAGCTGGCTGGCTGTCTGGCTGGCTGGCTCTGTGTGTGTGTGTGTGTGTGTGTGTGTGTGTGTGTGTGTGTGTGCGTGTGTCTGTCTGTCTGTCAATTCATTTCAATTCAATTCAAAGGTGCTTTATTGGCATGATCTATCACAATATTGCCAAAGCAGATACAAATGTTCTATCAATCAAGACAAAACATTGCAATACAAGATTCAGTGGAACAAATATAGTACACATTGAAATAAAATTAAGTAGGATATAAACCATATTTGTTGTTTGTATCAAAATTTGTGTCATGACATCAGAAAAATCACTGTTTTTATTTTGTTTTGCAAATGGAGTGCCACAGGCTGGTGTCTACACACTGTCTCGCAGGCTGTGGCAGGTGGATACATATTGCGCTGCTAAGAAGGCAGTGCGCTCCTCCTCTCCCAGCAGGACGGGGAGTTTGCAGCAATCGGGGATCATGCTGAACTCAGGGATATGCATTTTTAATATTTTAAAGTATGTCTCCCTGATTTTTGTGTATTTAGGGCAGGACAGCAGGAAATGCGCCTGTGTTTCGACCTCCCCTAGGTCACACTGGCTGCACAGCCGCTCTTCTCTGGCAACCCAGAATTTTCTGTAGCGGCCTTTTTCAATGGCGAGGCTGTGGTCACTGAGCCTGTATTTAGTTAGATTTTGTCTCTCTTTTATATTTTGGATTTTTAAGTATTCAGCCAATGTAATGTTTCTATTCAGGGCCCGGTAGCATTCCAATTTGTTTTGTAATTCTAATTCGTGTCTCTAATCTTTTGTGTATTTGCTTTTCAGGTACATGTCAATTTTCCCAATTGTAGTTGTTTTGGTCATTGTGTGTTCGGGCTCTGTGAGCCTCAGAGCCGTGGGGGCGTTTCTGTGTACGTGTAAGATGTTTTTATTAAATTCTAGGTGGAATATTTCCATGGGGCTTTTGTCCCAATTGCTGTTATTGAGGTTCATGAGGGGACCCCACACTCCGCTCCCATATAGCAGGATTGGTTGGATGATGGAGTTTAATATTTTAATCCAAATAGTTATTGGTATTGTTGTTTTCCCAAATTGTGTCTTTATGGCATAAAATGCCCGGCGTGCCTTGTCTTTTAATGCGTTTATAGCCAGGCTGAAGCTCCCTGACGCACTGATGGTCAGGCCAAGGTAGTTGTATCTGGTGCAGTGCTCTAATCCAGTGCTGCCCAGAGTGAAGCGGTACCTGTTTCCCTGAGATGGGGCTTTTTTCTGGAAAACCATAACTCTGGTCTTGTCCAGATTGACTGCCAGGGCCCATTTCTGACAGTACTGCTCTAGCAGCGCCAGGTTCTGCTGAAGCCCCTGCTCTGTGGGCGACAGCAGCACCAGGTCGTCTGCGTAGAGCAGGAACTTGATCTCTGTGTCATGGAGAGTTAGGCTGCGGGCGTCAGACTGCTCCAACACTGTGGCCAACTCGATGATGTAGATGTTGAACAGTGTTGGACTCAGACTGCAGACCTGTCTCACTCCCCGCCCCTGAGTGAAGAACTCTGTTCTTGAGTTGCCAATTTGAACTCCGCATTTGTTTTCAGAATACATTGATTTAATGATGTCATAAACTTTACCCCCTACACCACTCTGTAGAAGTTTATAAAATAATCCCTTGTGCCAGATTGAGTCAAATGCCTTTCTAAAGTCTACAAAACAGGCAAATATTTTTCCTTTATTGTTTTGGGTATATTTATTTATGAGGGTGTGTAGAGTGTAAATATGATCGGTTGTGCGGTGTTTTGGTAGGAAGCCAATCTGACTCTTATTCAGGACACTGTGCTTGGTAAGGAAGGCCAGTATCTGGGCGTTGATGATACTGCAGAACACCTTCCCCAGGTTACTGCTCACACAGCTGCCCCAGTAGTTATTGGGGTCTAATTTGTCTCCACTTTTAAAAATCGGGGTGATCAATCCTTGATTCCCGACCTCAGGGAAACACCCGGCTCTCAGCACCAGGTTAAAGAGTTTGAGCAGAGCCTCCTGCAGCTGCGGGCTGCTGTGCTTCAGCATCTCAGGGCTGATGCTGTCGGGGCCGCTGGCTTTCCTGGGTTTGAGGATTTTGAGTTGATGTTTTAGTTCCTGTATTGTAAATGGGTTATCTAAGGGATTTTGGTTATTCTTAATGATTTCTTCCAATTTATTTAGGTTTTTTAATATTTTAACCTGTTCTGGCTTTGGATTGTTTTCAACATTTTGGTAAAGTTTTTCAAAGTGTGTTTTCCAGATTTCTCCATTTTGAATTGGTATTTCATTTTTTGTTTTTGGGGTATTTATTCTGCCCATATAGTGGTCTTTTTTCTTACTGAGGAGTTGCTTGTAGTGCCGCAGGGCCTGGCAGTAGCTGAGGCGAGCCTCCTGGTTGTCGGGCTCTCTGTGTTTAGTGTTGGAGAGATGTCTCAGGTGTTTCCTAGAAGTTTCACACTCCTGGTCACACCACTGTTCTTTTTTTCTTTTAGACGATTTCATATTTTGGTTTTTAATTGTTTTAATGTTTGATTTTAAAGCCAGTCTCTCAAATATTTCATTCAGTGTTTTGGTGGCTGAGTTTATTCCGTTTTGGTTTATTTGATAGTGTGAGGATTGATATCTGTCTAACATGTTTTCAATCTCATCACTATTCAGGGCTCTTGTGTAGTTCTCTGTGCTGGGCTCTGACCATCTCTAACTGGGTGGCAGGGAGACCAGTTTTGTGGGAAGTTTGGCTCTGACTTGTGGCTGCGCTGATCTTTTTAGGTAAAGTGTTATTTGGCTGTGGTCTGATAGTGGAGATTGTTGTCTGACTATAAACGCATTGTTGGCTTGTGGGTCCAGGTCAGTTATGGCATAGTCCACCACACTGCTGCCCAGAGCCGAGCAGTATGTGAATCTCCCCAGAGAGTACCCCCTGGTCCTGCCATTGATGATATATAGACCCAGGCTTTTACATAGGCGCACTACCTGCTTCCTGCTCTTGTTTACCACGCTGTCGTGGCTGTGTCAGTGTGGAGGTGTGTGTGTGGCACAGCGGGGAGTCTCCGAACAGGTGTGTGTTCCCCTCTGTATTGATGTAGTCCATCTCTCTGCCAGTCCTGGCATTGAGATCGCCACACAGCAGTACAGAGCCCAGGGTCTGGAAGTGGCAGATTTCGTTTTGAAGCTCATGAAAGCCTTCCTCATTATAGTAGGGGGAGTCTGCGGGTGGCATATAAATTGCACATAGGTATATATCTGTGTTATTTTGTAGGATGTCTTTTCTGATTTTCATCCACAGGTGTGTGTCTCCTCTCTGTACTGGGCATAGGGCTGCTCGGAGCTCCTCCCTGTACCACACGATAATCCCCCACGAGGCCCTGCCACACCTGACTTTGGGTTTTTTATAGGAGGGCACAATCAGCTCCCTGTATCCATTGTATCCATCCAGTGTATAGACATATCTGCACAGCACCAAGTCTCTACAAGAATGAAAACATCTGAACTATTTACAGTGTTGATCAGTTCAGGGCCTGTGCTCTTCATTCCAAAAGTTGAGGAGCGTAAACCCTGCATATTCCAACTGCTTATTTTAAAGGACATGTTCATATATTTTATTATACTTGTCTCTTCTACATAAGAAAGTTTAATTTGTGGTCTACAACTGATATTATATTACTATTAATAATTATATATGGATATACATAATAATCACTCAAAGATTTTATCTTTGCATCAAAATATCAGAATAATTAAATCACATTTTTTCTTACTCTCCATCTCCACAACCATATATATGTGTGTTGAGGCTCAGTTAACTCAGCAGTGTGGTACAGATGACACTGAGGAGTTGCCTTATCTGGGCCAGCTGGGCAGCATCGGGCCTCCAGGCTCTGGAAGCCGCTGCTGCGTGGCTGTGTGGCTGTGCTGGTCCCCGGCTGTCCGCTCTGCTGTGCTGGACGGGCCCTCTGGGGATGGGGGGGTGGGGAATGGGGCCGCGGGGTCTCAGGGGCTGGGGCTGGGGTGGAGCCGGTGGCTGGGGATGTGGCCGGGGGCTGGGGGGTTTGCTCCTGGTCTCGAGGTGGGGGTGTGTGGGGTTTCGGCCCAGGGTTGTGTCCTTGAGGACCTTTGAGATGATCCTCACACCCGTCTTGTTGAGGTGGACGTGGTCATACAGGTGATGTGGCTGGATGTCTCAGTGGTGTGCCAGGTGGACGTTGGGGAGGAGGGCACATCTTCGGGACACTTCTGCGTTGATGGCCTGGATGATGTGCAGGGGCACGTCTGTGCGGGGCAGCAGTGTGGAGATGGAAATTTTGGCAGTTGGGAATTCCTCTGTGGCTTTCGTTGCTACCTGTCTCAGGGCTGAGGCCACATCGCCCCTGCGGGCACTCAGGTCGTTAGTGCCGGTGTGGATGAGGATGTGTTTGACTTGGCAAAGCCTCCTCTTGGAGAGCAGCTCCAGGGCTCTCTGTGCTGTGGAGCACCAAAGCTTTTTCACTTTTCGCCCAGGGAAGAGGCGCCTCTCAACCAGGAACTTCCCATTGGATTCGCTCAGAATGACCACCTCTGCGTTGACCTGCCACTCCG
This sequence comes from Amia ocellicauda, assembly GCF_036373705.1. Taxonomy (NCBI): domain Eukaryota; kingdom Metazoa; phylum Chordata; class Actinopteri; order Amiiformes; family Amiidae; genus Amia; species Amia ocellicauda. Next base: position 472,251 of record NW_027102920.1, read on the forward strand.
GGTTTGCGTCGGGAGTGGTGGGGGCAGCGGGTGTGTTTTGGGGGAGTGGCGTTTCAGGGGGTTGTGTATTAGTGGCAGGTCTGGTGATAGTGGGTGTGTCAGGAGTGGTGGGGAGTGTGGGTGGATCAGTGGGTGCGTCAGGGGTTGGAGGTGTTGTGGGGTCAGTGCAGTGCAGTCTCTGTGCTCCAGTGATGTGTAGCTCCTCTCTTAGCTCCTCCAGCTGGCTCTGCAGGCTCCTTAGCTGGCTGTGCTGGGGTGTCCTGGTCAGCTCCTCCCTCGCTCTGCGCAGCTCCGTCCTCAGGGTTTGGCTCTGCTCCTCCAGGTCTCTCACTGCTGCTCTCAGCTCATGGATCTCAGCCTTGTGCTGCATCTTTAGTCTGTGCATCTCATCCCGGAGCTGATCGCACAAGGAGGTCTGGGCCAGGGTGCTCAAGGTCTGCTCCCTGAACTCCGCAAACTCCAGCTCCAGCACTGATAGGCATTCCTTTAGTGTTTTAATGTTGCTGGAGAGTTTTGGGGAGACAGGGGGGCAGTCTGTGGGAGATGGGGCACTGTCTGGCTCCGTGTGGCTGGGGGCAGACTGCAGGGTGGCCGGCTCTGGCTCTTGTTTCTCTACCTCAGTCTGCTGCTTTGAGGTGTGGAAGCCGAGAGCTAATTGGTCCAGGCTGCTCTCGCTGCCCTGCACCATGATGGTCCCGTTGTGGTATACATTAAAAGTGAGCATCACACTGTCTGTGTCTTTCTCTACCAGCACTGAGATCTGCCTGCCTCTGCTAATGCCCCTCTTGTTGTTATTGGGGTATGTCTGGCACAGGGTTTTGTGAAAGGCGGTGTAGAACAGTAGATTGTTCTTGACCCTGTTTTCTCCTTTACCGGTGTAGTCTAGAATGAGGGTCTCAGGAGATGCTCTCATCACAGCTTGTTTGTAGTCCTTCTTAGCCTGTGCAGAGCGAATGTCTTCAGGGTATCGGATTTCAAAAGGCAGCTCTGCAGTCAGACTGCTGTTCGATAGATTTCTATCAGTCTCAGTGGCAGTTGGGCTCTCTCCTACTGTCACTCTATTCAAATCGGAGCTCTGCATTTTCATTGGCTGAGTCAACTACTGAGAATGCTTATTTATTTTATTAATACATATTTTTTTGTTTAATTATTTGTCTCTTACCTCCAATTCTTGTCTTCAGCTTTTCTTTTCTGACTTTTCTTCCTGAACTGTCTCTCTGCTTTCTTCTTTTTGTGTTTCTCTTAAAATTATTATTTTTTGAATACTTTTTCTTCTGAATTTCTATTCCATGTCTTCTGTGTATGTTTATAGTGCTATATATTCATTTGTAAATCACAAATTAAATCCGCTTATGTATAAAAACAAATGTTTTTTAGGAGCTCATATTCCTCTCTCTCTCTCTCTCTCTCTCTCTCTCTCTCTCTCTCTCTCTCTCTCTCTTCTCTCTCTCCCTCTCAATTCAATTCATTTGTATTGTCAAAGCAATTGGACATACATACATATACATACATACATACATACATACATACATACATACATACATACATCTACACGGAAAATAAATAATAGAATTATGAATCACAATAAGATGTAATGAAGTACAGAAAATTAAAATGTAAAAAAATGTGATCTTTAATACATACAAATAAAGAAAATAGGTTTACTATTTCCAGATTCCTTTTTTGAAATACAATGACATGCATAACAAACAAGTATTTACATTATATTTACAGCCGGTGCTCGTGTGTCACTGTGTCCCTCAGGCTGTGGTAGGTGCTGACATATTGGGCAGCCAGGGTGGCTGTGTGTCCCTCCCCCAGGAGGACTGGTGTTTTTCTTTTTTCTCAGTTTTGTCACAGGTTGGGTGGGCATCCATTATGTTGTTACAGAATTTGTCCCTTATTTTGGGCTAAAGCTTTCCGTGGAGGGGAACGTGGATCAGTTTGTACCATTTTTGGGAGAATCTGCCTTGTTGGGGCGGAGCTGTGACCAGGTGAACAGCAGATCGGGCATAGGTGGGCATGTGGGCAGAGGAGTTGGAAGGCCGGTCAAGCAAATAAGCTTGCTAAGGTACGCAGCAGCAGCAAGCATCCCCCACATCCAGCCAGCCAGCCAGTCTGGCTGGCAGTGACTGAGTGGTTGTCAGACGGCAAGCAACGGAATGTACGTGCTCTGTGATGTCATAGCAGTCAGCTGAGAGAGGCTCGTGATGTCATCGCTGAGCTGGCTGGCTGGCTGGCTCTGTGTGTGTGTGTGTATGTCTGTGTGTGTGTGTGTGTGTCTGTTTGTCTGTTTTTCAGTCTGTCTGTCTCTCTCTCTCTCTCTCTCTCTCTCTCTCTCTCTCCCTCTCAATTCAATTCATTTCTATTGTCAAAGCAATTGGACATACATACATTCATACATACATATATATATATATATATATATATATATATATATATATATATATATATATATATATATATATATACATACATACATGCATACATGCTAGAAAGTCATTACTATGTTGTCTTAAAGGCTAACTAAGCAGAACATATATCATTATAGAACAGAGTCCATAGGTCTACACATGGTTTTAGGGAACAGGCACGTAGGTCATACCGTTTGACATTGTTTCCAAGGTTCTCATCGTAAATAACAAACAGAAATCAAACTAGCTTCTGGCCTGACCTTCTAGCTTGACTCTATCTTTCCGCCTTATATACTTGGTGAATAATTGAGGAAGTAGCACCAAGTGACCACATTAGGCTGCCTGAGGGTTTCTGGGGAGTGTAGTTGTCTAGGGTCTGTTTTCTTCCCTAGAGTGCAGACCTTGCAGCAGACCTGGCCTGACATGTCTGCCATGTATGACCCTGCCCCTTGGTTTGTCCCACATCCTCCCCCCCAGCTGCGACCCCATAGGTCGAGCGACAGCCGCAAAAAAGCATGCACCCGGGACAGCCCATCAACATTCCCCATGGCCTTCCCTGGCCTGTGCTGCAGGGTGAAATGAAAATGTTGGAGACTCAAAAACCACCTCATCACACGGGCATTCCTGTCTTTCGAACGATGCATCCAAGTGAGGGGGGCATGGTCAGTGATCAGGGTGAAGTGCCTGCCCAACAAATAGTATCGAAGACTGTCCAAAGCCCACTTCACTGCCAAACATTCTTCTTCAACTACCAAATAATTTATTTCATTGGATTCCAACTTTCTGCTAAGGAACAACACCGGGTGTTCATGATCACCCATTCTTTGGGACAAAACCACTCCGATCCCCACCTCAGAGGCGTCCGTCTGGACTATAAATTCTTTCTGAAAGTCAGGTACCATTAAAACGGGGTTGCGGCAGAGCGCCTCCTGTAGGCTCCGGAAAGCCCGGTTTGCTGTATCACCCCATCTAACCATATTGGGTTCTGTAGCCTTAGTCATATCAGTCAGAGGGGCCGCTAAGGTAGCATAGTTGGGAATAAACCTCCGGTAATACCCAGTTAACCCTAAAAATGCCCTAACCTGCTTTTTATTGACAGGCCTAGGCCAAGAGTTTATGGCTTCAACCTTGGATATTTGGGGTTTCACCATACCCCTCCCTACTGTATAGCCCAAGTATTTGGCCTCTTCCAACCCCAAATTGCATTTGGTTGGATTAGCCATCAGGCCTGCTGCATGTATTGAATCCAATACCGCTTGGAGCTGAGACAAATGTGATTCCCAATCTGGACTGTGAATGACCACATCATCTAAATATGCTGCCGCATACGTCCTGTGTGGTCTAAGTATGTGGTCCATCAACCTTTGAAAGGTGGCAGGAGCACCATGCAGGCCAAAGGGCATCACTGTGTAGTGAAACAGACCATCTGGGGTTGCAAAGGCTGTTTTTTCTTTGGCACCCGGGGTCAAGGGAATCTGCCAGTAGCCCTTGGCTAAGTCAATAGTTGAAATATAGCGAGCATTCCCAATATTCTCTAACAATTCATCTACTCGGGGCATTGGGTATGCATCAAACTTTGAAATTTCATTAACCTTTCTAAAATCATTACAGAATCTCCAGGAGCCATCAGGTTTGGAAACCATGACTATAGGGCTGGACCACTCACTGTGGGATTCTTCAATAACCCCTGCCTCCAGCATTTCCTTAACCTCATTTCTAATAGTGTTCCTGCGAGCTTCTGGTACCCTGTAAGGCCTCATATTTACCTTCTTTCCTGGGAGAGACACAATGTTGTGAGAGACTAAATGGGTACGCCCCGGTATGCCTGAGAAAACTTCCCTATTACGTATTATCAAGTCGTTCACCTCCTTCAACTGGTCAGGTGACAAGGCAGCTGCAATATTCACCTTCGGTGTCCCTAGTGGCTGAGGGGGGTAAGTCAACATCAACACTTCCCTGTCCTTCCAGGCTTTTATTAAGTTGACATGATATATTTGTTCTGGGGGTCGGCGGCCGGGTTGCTGAACCTTATAGTTCACTTCCCGTATTCGCTCTATAATCTCATAAGGTCCCATCCACGTAGCCAGAAATTTACATTCTACAGTGGGAACCAACACCAACACCCTATCACCAGGCTGGAACACCCTCAGTGTAGCCTGACGATTATAGGCGAATTGTTGGTGTTCCTGTGCCTGCCTTAGGTGCTCTCTCACAATGGGAGTGACTGTGGCTATTCTCTCTTGCATAGCATTGATGTGCTCGACTACACTCCGGAAAGGAGTGGACTCGTGTTCCCACGTTTCACGGGCTATGTCTAATATCCCCCTGGGGTGCCTCCCATATAACAGTTCAAAAGGCGAAAAGCCCAGGGAAGCCTGTGGGACTTCCCTAATGGCAGACATCAAGTAGGGCAGCATGAATTCCCAATTTTTCCCATCCTTATCGATTACCTTTCTTAGCATGGACTTCAGGGTCCTATTAAATCTCTCAACCAACCCATCTGTTTGTGGGTGGTAGACTGATGTTCTCAACTGCTTAACCTGCAACAATTTACACAGATCGGTCATAACCTTAGACATAAAGGGTGTGCCCTGATCTGTTAATATCTCCCTCGGTATCCCCACCCTACTACACATCAACATTAGCTCTTTTGCAATACCTTTTGAAGCCATGGTCCGCAGTGGAATGGCTTCTGGGTACCTGGTGGCATAATCCAAAATAACCAGTATATACTGATGCCCTCTGGCTGATTTCGGGAGAGGTCCCACCACATCCATAGCTATCCTAGCAAAGGGGGTCTCTATGATGGGCAAAGGGACCAGTGGGCTTCTGAAGGCTGGTTTAGGAGCATGTAGTTGACATTCAGGACATGAGCTACAATGTTCTGTCACGTCTGCATGTACGCCTGGCCAGTAAAACCTCCTCAGGAGTCTATCCTTGGTTTTGTCCATCCCCAGATGTCCCCCCAGGATATGCCCATGTGCCAGACTGAGAACTGTTCGTCTGAATGGGGTGGGAACTAGCAATTGCTCCACAATGTCCACCCCTATCTTATTTACACGGTACAATAGGTCATTTTTTACCATAAAATAAGGATAAGCTGTTGGCGGGTCTGCAGTAGTCATAGGGGTCCCATTTACTACCTTCACATTTTCTTTAGCATAGTGTAGAGTGAGATCTCGCACCTGTGCGCTGCCAAAATCAGTGGGGAGTCCCTCTAACACTGACACTTCTACATTGTCAGCTTCAGGGGTCTCTATGAATGGATTCTCACCCACCCTGCTAGTGCTGGGTTCCTCACCCTCCATAGGGTCATCTACGTCACTACATTCCACCCCTATGTTTTCAGTTTAATTTTCCCCAACCAAAACCTTCACTGTCGACTCAACTGGAACCAGGTCTACTTTTAGCTCTAGTTGTGGGATCGAGGCAACTTCTGGCTTACAGTTTTCAGTGTGCATTTCCAATTTACTATGTTTTCTATCTAGTTTTCCAAAATTAGGAAAATATCGTCCCAGTATCACATCATATGGCATGTTGGGTACCACACCGACTTCGTAATCTAGTTTCCCGGCCTCTGTCTGTATGTTTACAAGGGCTGTGGGATAGGGGCGTGTGTCACCATGTGTGCATGTGATACTGAGCTCCTGATGTCTATCCAGCTTGTTGGTCGCTACTAATTTTTCTGTGACCAGTGTAACCATACTGCCAGAGTCGAGTAGAGCAGCCACTTCTTTCTCATCGACTATCACTGTACACATGTGTTTTGGATTAGGTACTCCGCCTATGAAAACATCCGTCCCAACAGGGCAGGCATAAAATACCGGTTTCTCTTTCCCCATATCACACACATTACATTGCATTGGTTCCTCTCTACCTGGGCAGTGGGCCGCAATATGTCCTACTTTGTCACAATTGTAGCAGACAATTGGTTGTGATGGTGACCCCCTATAACCCTTAGTCTCGGCTTTAGGCCCCACCTTTGCCCCCCCCAGTCTTGCTCTTTTCTTCCAGTCCAGCGCGTCATGTTTCCCAGAGTACTTTGGAACCATCTTACCCGGTCCGCTGGTTCGTCATGGCCTGGGGAACGAGTTTTTAACCTCCGGTACATGCTCTGCTGCTCCGGCTGTATAGAACCGCTCTACAATGGCCACCAAGGTGTCAGCGGACAGCACCTCATTCTGGCCAACCCAGCGTCAAACGTCCTTGGGCAAACAGCGTTGGTAGTTGTCAAGGACTATGGCCTCCACCACCTCGGCTGATGAATGGACCTCTGGCTGTAGCCATTTCCTGGCCAGATGGATCAGATCAAACATCTGCGTTCGGATTGGTTGTCCTGGTTGGTAGGCCCACTGCTGAAACCGATGTGCCCTCACTGCGGTGGTCACGCCCAATCGGGTCATTATCTCCGCTTTCAATTTATCATAGTCCTGGGCGTCCTTCAGCTCCAGATCAAAGTACGCTTTCTGTGCATCCCCTGCCAGATAAGGTGCCACAAGCCCTGCCCAGGAATCTTTTGGCCATCCCTCTCTCTGCTGTCCTCTCAAAGGTCATAAGGAAGGCCTCAACATCGTCCTGTTTTGTCATTTTCTGCAGAAAGTGATTGGTGCGGGGAGTGGAATGGGTTGCAGCCCCCTGTGGCCCAATCCTGGTTGCAAGTGCTTCAACACTCTCTTTCAGCTCTTTAGTCACCTTTTCCTGCTCTTCTCTAAACATTTTATTTGTATCATGCTGGACCTGTAGTGCTTCCTGATGCATCCGCATAGCATCCTGGTGAGCCACCTGCTGCACCCTGGTCGCTTCCTGTTGGGCTATTACAGCCTGTAGTTTTTTTTTTTTTGGATAAAAAAATTCACTCAGCCAGTCTGGGTTTCATGAGGTGCTGCCCGCATTCTACACCAAATGTGACAAAACGCCTTGGCTGTACACATGTGCGGGTCTTCTCTGTGATCTTCTTAGGAGTAAAAACCAGTCATGACCCAGGGAGGAGGTTGCAAATACAGGGCTGTGCCTGTATGTTTACTTCAAACAAAACAAATCTGAAAACAAAACCTAACTCACACTGGAGTTGTAACTAATCTTACATAATCATTCTATTTTAAACAAAGTCTGGAATAAATAAGTCTTGGCTTTCTCCTTATGAGCTACCTCTGTTTTCCAGATAACTCACCCTATTGTCTCTCACTTCTCTCTCTCTCAGGCCCGCCTTATATACCTGGTGAATAATTGAGGAAGTAACACCAAGTGACCACATTAGGTGCTAGAATGGCTGCCTGAGGGTTTCTGGGGAGTGTAGTTGCCTAGGGTCGGTATTCTACCCTAGAGTACACACCTTGCAGCAGACCTGGCCTGACATATCTGCCATGTATGACCCTGCCCCTTGGTTTGTCACAATACATACATACATACATATACACGGAAAATAAATAATAGAATTATGAATCACAATAAGATGTAATGAAGTACAGAAAAAGAAAATGTAATAAAATGTGATCTTTAATACATACAAATAAAGAAAATAGGTATACCATTTCCAGATTCCTTTTTTGAAATACAATGACATGCATTACAAACGAGTATTTACATTATATTTACAGCCGGTGCTCGTGTGTCACTGTGTCCCTCAGGCTGTGGTTGGCGCTGACATATTGGGCAGAATGTGTCCCTTATTTTGGGCTAAAGCTTTCTGTGGAGGGGAACGTGGATCATTTTGTACCATTTTTGGGAGGATCTGCCTTGTTGGGGCAGAGCTGTGATCCAGGTGAACAGCAGATCGGGCATAGGTGGGCATGTGGGCAGAGGAGTAGGAAGGCCGGTCAAGCAAATAAGCTTGCTAAGGTACACAGCAGCAGCAAGCAGCCCCCACATCCAGCCAGCCAGCCAGTCTGGCTAGCAGTGACTGAGTGGTTGACAGACGGCAAGCAACGGAATGTTCATGCTCTGTGATGTCATAGCAGTCAGCTGAGAGAGGCTTGTGATGTCATCGCTGAGCTGGCTGGCTGGCTGGCTGGCTGGCTGTGTGTGTGTCTGTGTGTGTGTGTGTGTGTGTGTGTGTGTGTCTGTTTGTGTTTGTCAGTCTGTCTGTCTGTCTGTCTCTCTCTCTGTCTCTCTCTCTCTCTCTCTCTCTCTCTCTCTCCCTCTCAATTCAATTCATTTGTATTGTCAAAGCAATTGGACATACATACATACATACATACATGCTAGAAAATCATTACTATGTTATCTTAAAGGCTAACTAAGCAGAACATATTTCATTATAGAACAGAGTTCATAGATCTACACATGGTTTTAAGGAACAGGCACGTAGGTCATACCGTTTGACATTGTCTCCAAGGTTCTCATCGTAAATAACAAACAGAAATCAAACTACCTTATGGCCTCCTGACCTTCTAGCTTGACCTTATCTTTCTTAAGTATACAAGAGAGAAAAACAGGTTTGAGAAAATCATTTCTAACTTTCCTTCCATACAATAATACATACATACATACATACGGAAAATAAATAATAGAATTATGAATCTCAATATAATGTAATGAAGTACAGAAAAAGAAAATGTAATAAAATGTGATCTTTAATACATTCAAATAAAGAAAATAGGTTTACTATTTCCAGATTCCTTTTTGAAATACAATGACATGCATTACAAACGAGGCTTAGGTGGGCATTTGGGCATAGGAGTAGGAAGGCCGGTCAGGCAAATTAGCTTGCTAAGATACGCAGCAGCAGCAAGCAGCCCCCCCATCCAGCCAGCCAGCCAGTCTGGCTGGCAGTGACTGAGTGGTTGACAGACGGCAAGCAACGGAATGTACGTGCTCTGTGATGTCATAGCAGTCAGCTGAGAGAGGCTCGTGATGTCATGGCTGAGCTGGCTGGCTGTCTGGCTGGCTGGCTCTGTGTGTGTGTGTGTGTGTGTGTGTGTGTGTGTGTGTGTGTGTGTGTGCGTGTGTCTGTCTGTCTGTCTGTCAATTCATTTCAATTCAATTCAAAGGTGCTTTATTGGCATGATCTATCACAATATTGCCAAAGCAGATACAAATGTTCTATCAATCAAGACAAAACATTGCAATACAAGATTCAGTGGAACAAATATAGTACACATTGAAATAAAATTAAGTAGGATATAAACCATATTTGTTGTTTGTATCAAAATTTGTGTCATGACATCAGAAAAATCACTGTTTTTATTTTGTTTTGCAAATGGAGTGCCACAGGCTGGTGTCTACACACTGTCTCGCAGGCTGTGGCAGGTGGATACATATTGCGCTGCTAAGAAGGCAGTGCGCTCCTCCTCTCCCAGCAGGACGGGGAGTTTGCAGCAATCGGGGATCATGCTGAACTCAGGGATATGCATTTTTAATATTTTAAAGTATGTCTCCCTGATTTTTGTGTATTTAGGGCAGGACAGCAGAAAATGCGCCTGTGTTTCGACCTCCCCTAGGTCACACTGGCTGCACAGCCGCTCTTCTCTGGCAACCCAGAATTTTCTGTAGCGGCCTTTTTCAATGGCGAGGCTGTGGTCACTGAGCCTGTATTTAGTTAGATTTTGTCTCTCTTTTATATTTTGGATTTTTAAGTATTCAGCCAATGTAATGTTTCTATTCAGGGCCCGGTAGCATTCCAATTTGTTTTGTAATTCTAATTCGTGTCTCTAATCTTTTGTGTATTTGCTTTTCAGGTACATGTCAATTTTCCCAATTGTAGTTGTTTTGGTCATTGTGTGTTCGGGCTCTGTGAGCCTCAGAGCCGTGGGGGCGTTTCTGTGTACGTGTAAGATGTTTTTATTAAATTCTAGGTGGAATATTTCCATGGGGCTTTTGTCCCAATTGCTGTTATTGAGGTTCATGAGGGGACCCCACACTTCGCTCCCATATAGCAGGATTGGTTGGATGATGGAGTTTAATATTTTAATCCAAATAGTTATTGGTATTGTTGTTTTCCCAAATTGTGTCTTTATGGCATAAAATGCCCGGCATGCCTTGTCTTTTAATGCGTTTATAGCCAGGCTGAAGCTCCCTGACGCACTGATGGTCAGGCCAAGGTAGTTGTATCTGGTGCAGTGCTCTAATCCAGTGCTGCCCAGAGTGAAGCGGTACCTGTTTCCCTGAGATGGGGCTTTTTTCTGGAAAACCATAACTCTGGTCTTGTCCAGATTGACTGCCAGGGCCCATTTCTGACAGTACTGCTCTAGCAGCGCCAGGTTCTGCTGAAGCCCCTGCTCTGTGGGCGACAGCAGCACCAGGTCGTCTGCGTAGAGCAGGAACTTGATCTCTGTGTCATGGAGAGTTAGGCTGCGGGCGTCAGACTGCTCCAACACTGTGGCCAACTCGATGATGTAGATGTTGAACAGTGTTGGACTCAGACTGCAGACCTGTCTCACTCCCCGCCCCTGAGTGAAGAACTCTGTTCTTGAGTTGCCAATTTGAACTCCGCATTTGTTTTCAGAATACATTGATTTAATGATGTCATAAACTTTACCCCCTACACCACTCTGTAGAAGTTTATAAAATAATCCCTTGTGCCAGATTGAGTCAAATGCCTTTCTAAAGTCTACAAAACAGGCAAATATTTTTCCTTTATTGTTTTGGGTATATTTATTTATGAGGGTGTGTAGAGTGTAAATATGATCGGTTGTGCGGTGTTTTGGTAGGAAGCCAATCTGACTCTTATTCAGGACACTGTGCTTGGTAAGGAAGGCCAGTATCTGGGCGTTGATGATACTGCAGAACACCTTCCCCAGGTTACTGCTCACACAGCTGCCCCAGTAGTTATTGGGGTCTAATTTGTCTCCACTTTTAAAAATCGGGGTGATCAATCCTTGATTCCCGACCTCAGGGAAACACCCGGCTCTCAGCACCAAGTTAAAGAGTTTGAGCAGAGCCTCCTGCAGCTGCGGGCTGCTGTGCTTCAGCATCTCAGGGCTGATGCTGTCGGGGCCGCTGGCTTTCCTGGGTTTGAGGATTTTGAGTTGATGTTTTAGTTCCTGTATTGTAAATGGGTTATCTAAGGGATTTTGGTTATTCTTAATGATTTCTTCCAATTTATTTAGGTTTTTTAATATTTTAACCTGTTCTGGCTTTGGATTGTTTTCAACATTTTGGTAAAGTTTTTCAAAGTGTGTTTTCCAGATTTCTCCATTTTGAATTGGTATTTCATTTTTTGTTTTTGGGGTATTTATTCTGCCCATATAGTGGTCTTTTTTCTTACTGAGGAGTTGTTTGTAGTGCCGCAGGGCCTGGCAGTAGCTGAGGCGAGCCTCCTGGTTGTCGGGCTCTCTGTGTTTAGTGTTGGAGAGATGTCTCAGGTGTTTCCTAGAAGTTTCACACTCCTGGTCACACCACTGTTCTTTTTTTCTTTTAGACGAATTCATATTTTGTTTTTTAATTGTTTTAATGTTTGATTTTAAAGCCAGTCTCTCAAATATTTCATTCAGTGTTTTGGTGGCTGAGTTTATTCCGTTTTGGTTTATTTGATAGTGTGAGGATTGATATCTGTCTAACATGTTTTCAATCTCATCACTATTCAGGGCTCTTGTGTAGTTCTCTGTGCTGGGCTCTGACCATCTCTAACTGGGTGGCAGGGAGACCAGTTTTGTGGGAAGTTTGGCTCTGACTTGTGGCTGCGCTGATCTTTTTAGGTAAAGTGTTATTTGGCTGTGGTCTGATAGTGGAGATTGTTGTCTGACTATAAACGCATTGTTGGCTTGTGGGTCCAGGTCAGTTATGGCGTAGTCCACCACACTGCTGCCCAGAGCCGAGCAGTATGTGAATCTCCCCAGAGAGTACCCCCTGGTCCTGCCATTGATGATATATAGACCCAGGCTTTTACATAGGCGCACTACCTGCTTCCTGCTCTTGTTTACCACGCTGTCGTGGCTGTGTCAGTGTGGAGGTGTGTGTGTGGCACAGCGGGGAGTCTCCGAACAGGTGTGTGTTCCCCTCTGTATTGATGTAGTCCATCTCTCTGCCAGTCCTGGCATTGAGATCGCCACACAGCAGTACAGAGCCCAGGGTCTGGAAGTGGCAGATTTCGTTTTGAAGCTCATGAAAGCCTTCCTCATTATAGTAGGGGGAGTCTGCGGGTGGCATATAAATTGCACATAGGTATATATCTGTGTTATTTTGTAGGGTGTCTTTTCTGATTTTCATCCACAGGTGTGTGTCTCCTCTCTGTACTGGGCATAGGGCTGCTCGGAGCTCCTCCCTGTACCACACGATAATCCCCCACGAGGCCCTGCCACACCTGACTTTGGGTTTTTTATAGGAGGGCACAATCAGCTCCCTGTATCCATTGTATCCATCCAGTGTATAGACATATCTGCACAGCACCAAGTCTCTACAAGAATGAAAACATCTGAACTATTTACAGTGTTGATCAGTTCAGGGCCTGTGCTCTTCATTCCAAAAGTTGAGGAGCGTAAACCCTGCATATTCCAACTGCTTATTTTAAAGGACATGTTCATATATTTTATTATACTTGTCTCTTCTACATAAGAAAGTTTAATTTGTGGTCTACAACTGATATTATATTACTATTAATAATTATATATGGATATACATAATAATCACTCAAAGATTTTATCTTTGCATCAAAATATCAGAATAATTAAATCACATTTTTTCTTACTCTCCATCTCCACAACCATATATATGTGTGTTGAGGCTCAGTTAACTCAGCAGTGTGGTACAGATGACACTGAGGAGTTGCCTTATCTGGGCCAGCTGGGCAGCATCGGGCCTCCAGGCTCTGGAAGCCGCTGCTGCGTGGCTGTGTGGCTGTGCTGGTCCCCGGCTGTCCGCTCTGCTGTGCTGGACGGGCCCTCTGGGGATGGGGGGGTGGGGAATGGGGCCGCGGGGTCTCAGGGGCTGGGGCTGGGGTGGAGCCGGTGGCTGGGGATGTGGCCGGGGGCTGGGGGGTTTGCTCCTGGTCTCGAGGTGGGGGTGTGTGGGGTTTCGGCCCAGGGTTGTGTCCTTGAGGACCTTTGAGATGATCCTCACACCCGTCTTGTTGAGGTGGACGTGGTCATACAGGTGATGTGGCTGGATGTCTCAGTGGTGTGCCAGGTGGACGTTGGGGAGGAGGGCACATCTTCGGGACACTTCTGCGTTGATGGCCTGGATGATGTGCAGGGGCACGTCTGTGCGGGGCAGCAGTGTGGAGATGGAAATTTTGGCAGTTGGGAATTCCTCTGTGGCTTTCGTTGCTACCTGTCTCAGGGCTGAGGCCACATCGCCCTGCGGGCACTCAGGTCGTTAGTGCCGGTGTGGATGAGGATGTGTTTGACTTGGCAAAGCCTCCTCTTGGAGAGCAGCTCCAGGGCTCTCTGTGCTGTGGAGCACCAAAGCTTTTTCACTTTTCGCCCAGGGAAGAGGCGCCTCTCAACCAGGAACTTCCCATTGGATTCGCTCAGAATGACCACCTCTGCGTTGACCTGCCACTCCGGGTTTGCGTCGGGAGTGGTGGGGGCAGCGGGTGTGTTTTGGGGGAGTGGCGTTTCAGGGGGTTGTGTATTAGTGGCAGGTCTGGTGATAGTGGGTGTGTCAGGAGTGGTGGGGAGTGTGGGTGGATCAGTGGGTGCGTCAGGGGTTGGAGGTGTTGTGGGGTCAGTGCAGTGCAGTCTCTGTGCTCCAGTGATGTGTAGCTCCTCTCTTAGCTCCTCCAGCTGGCTCTGCAGGCTCCTTAGCTGGCTGTGCTGGGGTGTCCTGGTCAGCTCCTCCCTCGCTCTGCGCAGCTCCGTCCTCAGGGTTTGGCTCTGCTCCTCCAGGTCTCTCACTGCTGCTCTCAGCTCATGGATCTCAGCCTTGTGCTGCATCTTTAGTCTGTGCATCTCATCCCGGAGCTGATCGCACAAGGAGGTCTGGGCCAGGGTGCTCAAGGTCTGCTCCCTGAACTCCGCAAACTCCAGCTCCAGCACTGATAGGCATTCCTTTAGTGTTTTAATGTTGCTGGAGAGTTTTGGGGAGACAGGGGGGCAGTCTGTGGGAGATGGGGCACTGTCTGGCTCCGTGTGGCTGGGGGCAGACTGCAGGGTGGCCGGCTCTGGCTCTTGTTTCTCTACCTCAGTCTGCTGCTTTGAGGTGTGGAAGCCGAGAGCTAATTGGTCCAGGCTGCTCTCGCTGCCCTGCACCATGATGGTCCCGTTGTGGTATACATTAAAAGTGAGCATCACACTGTCTGTGTCTTTCTCTACCAGCACTGAGATCTGCCTGCCTCTGCTAATGCCCCTCTTGTTGTTATTGGGGTATGTCTGGCACAGGGTTTTGTGAAAGGCGGTGTAGAACAGTAGATTGTTCTTGACCCTGTTTTCTCCTTTACCGGTGTAGTCTAGGATGAGGGTCTCAGGAGATGCTCTCATCACAGCTTGTTTGTAGTCCTTCTTAGCCTGTGCAGAGCGAATGTCTTCAGGGTATCGGATTTCAAAAGGCAGCTCTGCAGTCAGACTGCTGTTCGATAGATTTCTATCAGTCTCAGTGGCAGTTGGGCTCTCTCCTACTGTCACTCTATTCAAATCGGAGCTCTGCATTTTCATTGGCTGAGTCAACTACTGAGAATGCTTATTTATTTTATTAATACATATTTTTTTGTTTAATTATTTGTCTCTTACCTCCAATTCTTGTCTTCAGCTTTTCTTTTCTGACTTTTCTTCCTGAACTGTCTCTCTGCTTTCTTCTTTTTGTGTTTCTCTTAAAATTATTATTTTTTGAATACTTTTTCTTCTGAATTTCTATTCCATGTCTTCTGTGTATGTTTATAGTGCTATATATTCATTTGTAAATCACAAATTAAATCCGCTTATGTATAAAAACAAATGTTTTTTAGGAGCTCATATTCCTCTCTCTCTCTCTCTCTCTCTCTCAATTCATTTCATTTGTATTGTCAAAGCAATTGGACATACATAAACATACATACATATACACTCACCTAAAGGATTATTAGGAACACCTGTTCAATTTCTCATTAATGCAATTATCTAATCAACCAATCACATGGCAGTTGCTTCAATGCATTTAGGGGTGTGGTCCTGGTCAAGACAATCTCCTGAACTCCAAACTGAATGTCTGAATGGGAATGAAAGGTGATTTAAGCAATTTTGAGCGTGGCATGGTTGTTGGTGCCAGACGGGCCGGTCTGAGTATTTCACAATCTGCTCAGTTACTGGGATTTTCACGCACAACCATTTCTAGGGTTTACAAAGAATGGTGTGAAAAGGGAAAAACATCCAGTATGCGGCAGTCCTGTGGGCGAAAATGCCTTGTTGATGCTAGAGGTCAGAGGAGAATGGGCCGACTGATTCAAGCTGATAGAAGAGCAACTTTGACTGAAATAACCACTCGCTACAACCGAGGTATGCAGCAAAGCATTTGTGAAGCCACAACACGTACAACCTTGAGGCGGATGGGCTACAACAGCAGAAGACCCCACCGGGTACCACTCATCTCCACTACAAATAGGAAAAAGAGGTGAGACATTCAGATGGTAGAGTCAGAATTTGGCGTAAACAGAATGAGAACATGGATCCATCATGTCTTGTTACCACTGTGCAGGCTGGTGGTGGTGGTGTAATGGTGTGGGGGATGTCTTCTTGGCACACTTTAGGCCCCTTAGTGCCAATTGGGCATCGTTTAAATGCTACGGCCTACCTGAGCATTGTTTCTGACCATGTCCATCCCTTTTTGACCACCATGTACTCATCCTCTGATGGCTACTTCCAGCAGGATAATGCACCATGTCACAAAGGTCGAATCATTTCAAATTGGTTTCTTGAACATGACAATGAGTTCACTGTACTAAACTGGCCCCCACAGTCACCAGATCTCAACCCAATAGAGCATCTTTGGGATGTGGTGGAACGGGAGCTTCGTGCCCTGGATGTGCATCCCACAAATCTCCATCAACTGCAAGATGCTATCCTATCAATATGGGCCAACATTTCTAAAGAATGCTTTCAGCACCTTGTTGAATCAATGCCATGTAGAATTAAAGCAGTTCTGAAGGCGAAAGAGGGTCAAACACAGTATTAGTATGGTGTTCCTAATAATCCTTTAGGTGAGTTCATCGTAGCTCTTAATACTCTCTTTCTGTCTGGAGGAGATATAATTGAAGTATTGTACACGTACCCGGCTACTTTCAACACCCATTGCTGCACTGATATTTTTCCCTCCATTTTTCTTTATCCATTTTTTTTTTGCTGGAAGTTCCGTCAATACCCGTCAGCCTTTAAGAGACATCATGCAGCCAGGCCTCTTGGCTTGCGGCCACACCGTCCTGAACGCGCCCAATCTCATCAGATCTCGGAAGCTAAACGGGGCAAGGGTTCGTCAGTACTTGGATGGGTGACCTCCTGGAGATATCAGGTGCTGCAAGTTATTTCGTCTCCTGGGTAACTTTATCGTAGCTCTAAATACTCTCTTTCTGTCTGGAGGAGATATAATTGAAGAATTGTACACATACCCGGCTACTTTCAACACCCTTTGCTGCACTGATATTTTTCCCTCCATTTTTCTTTTTTCTTTTTTATTTTGCTGGAAGTTCCGTCAATAACCTCCAGCCTTTAAGAGACATCATGCAGCCAGGCCTCTTGGCTTGAGGCCACACCGGCCTGAACGCGCCCGATCTCGTCAGATCTCGGAAGCTAAACGGGGCAGGACCTGGTCAGTACATGAATGTGAGACCTCCTGGAAATACCTGGTGCTGCAAGCTTTTACGTCTCCTGGGTAACTTTATCGTAGCTCTTAATACTCTCTATCTGTCTGGAGGAGATATAATTGAAGTATTGTACACGTACCCAGCTACTGTCAACACCATTTGCTGCACTGATATTTTTCCATCCATTTTTCTTTTTTTTTTTTTTTTTTTGCTGGAAGTTCCGTCAATACCCGCCAACCTTTAAGAGACATCATGCAGCCAGGCCTCTTGGCGTGCGGCCACACCGTCCTGAATGCGTCCGATCTCGTCAGATCTCGGAAGCTAAATGGGGCAGGGCCTGGTCAGTACTTGGATGGGAGACCTCCTAGAAATACCAGGTGCTGCAAGCTTTTTACGTCTCCTGGGTAACTTCATCGTAGCTCTTAATACTCTCTTTCTGTCTCCAGGAGATATAATTGAAGAATTGTACACGTACCCGGCTACTTTCAACACCCTTTGCTGCACTGGTATATTTCCCTCTATTGTTCCTTTTTTTTTTGGTGGCAGTTCCGTCAATACCCGCCAGCCTTTAAGAGACATCATGCAGCCAGGCATCTCGGCTTGCGGCCACACCATCCTGAACGCGCCCGATCTCGTCAGATCTCGGAAGCTAAACGGGGCAGGACCTGGTCAGTACATGAAAGTGAGACCTCCTGGAAATACCTAGTGCTGCAAGCTTTTACGTCTCCTGGGTAACTTTATCGTAGCTCTCAATACTCTCTCTCTGTCTGGAGGAGATATAATTGAAGTATTGTACACGTATCCAGCTACTGTCAACACCCATTGCTGCACTGATATTTTTCCATCCATTTTTTTTTTTTTTTTTTTGCTGGAAGTTCTGTCAATACCCGCCAACCTTTAAGAGACATCATGCAGCCAGGCCTTTCGGCTTGTGGCCACACCGTCCTGAATGCGCCCGATCTCGTCAGATCTCGGAAGCTAAACGGGGCAGGGCCTGGTCAGTACTTGGATGGGAGACCTCCTAGAAATACCAGGTGCTGCAAGCTTTTACGTCTCCTGGGTAACTTTATCGTAGCTCTCAATACTCTCTCTCTGTCTGGAGGAGATATAATTGAAGTATTGTACACGTATCCAGCTACTGTCAACACCCTTTGCTGCACTGATATTTTTCCATCCATTTTTCTTTTTTCTTTTTTTCTTTTTTTTTTTTGCTGGAAGTTCCGTCAATACCCGCCAACCTTTAAGAGACATCATGCAGCCAGGCCTTTCGGCTTGTGGCCACACCGTCCTGAATGCGCCCGATCTTGTAAGATCTCGGAAGCTAAACGGGGCAGGACCTGGTCAGTACTTGGATGGGAGACCTCCTGGAAATACCTGGTGCTGCAAGATTTTACGTCTCCTGGGTAACTTTATCGTAGCTCTTAGTTCTTTCTTTCTGTCTGGAGGAGATATAATTGAAGAATTGTACACGTACCCAGCTACTGTCAACACCCTTTGCTGCACTGATATTTTTCCATCCATTTTTCTTTTTTTTTTTTTTTTTTTTTTTTTTGCTGGAAGTTCCGTCAATACCCGCCAACCTTTAAGAGACATCATGCAGCCAGGCCTCTTGGCATGCGGCCACACCGTCCTGAATGCGTCCGATCTCGTCAGATCTCGGAAGCTAAATGGGGCAGGGCCTGGTCAGTACTTGGATGGGAGACCTCCTAGAAATACCAGGTGCTGCAAGCTTTTTACGTCTCCTGGGTAACTTCATCGTAGCTCTTAATACTCTCTTTCTGTCTCCAGGAGATATAATTGAAGAATTGTACACGTACCCGGCTACTTTCAACACCCTTTGCTGCACTGGTATATTTCCCTCTATTGTTCCTTTTTTTTTTGGTGGCAGTTCCGTCAATACCCGCCAGCCTTTAAGAGACATCATGCAGCCAGGCATCTCGGCTTGCGGCCACACCATCCTGAACGCCCCCGATCTCGTCAGATCTCGGAAGCTAAACGGGGCAGGACCTGGTCAGTACATGAAAGTGAGACCTCCTGGAAATACCTAGTGCTGCAAGCTTTTACGTCTCCTGGGTAACTTTATCGTAGCTCTCAATACTCTCTCTCTGTCTGGAGGAGATATAATTGAAGTATTGTACACGTATCCAGCTACTGTCAACACCCTTTGCTGCACTGATATTTTTCCATCCATTTTTCTTTTTTCTTTTTTTCTTTTTTTTTTTTGCTGGAAGTTCCGTCAATACCCGCCAACCTTTAAGAGACATCATGCAGCCAGGCCTTTCGGCTTGTGGCCACACCGTCCTGAATGCGCCCGATCTCGTAAGATCTCGGAAGCTAAACGGGGCAGGACCTGGTCAGTACTTGGATGGGAGACCTCCTGGAAATACCTGGTGCTGCAAGATTTTACGTCTCCTGGGTAACTTTATCGTAGCTCTTAGTTCTTTCTTTCTGTCTGGAGGAGATATAATTGAAGAATTGTACACGTACCCAGCTACTGTCAACACCCTTTGCTGCACTGATATTTTTCCATCCATTTTTCTTTTTTTTTTTTTTTTTTTTTTTTTTTGCTGGAAGTTCTGTCAATACCCGCCAACCTTTAAGAGACATCATGCAGCCAGGCCTTTCGGCTTGTGGCCACACCGTCCTGAATGCGCCCGATCTCGTCAGATCTCGGAAGCTAAACGGGGCAGGGCCTGGTCAGTACTTGGATGGGAGACCTCCTAGAAATACCAGGTGCTTAAAGCTTTTTACGTCTCCTGGGAAACTTCATCGTAACTCTTAATACTCTCTTTCTGTCTCCAGGAGATATAATTGAAGAATTGTACACGTACCCGGCTACTTTCAACACCCTTTCCTGCACTGATATTTTTCCCTCCAGTTTTCTATTTTTTTTTTTTTTTTTTTGCTGGAAGTTCCGTCAATACCCGCCAGCCTTTAAGAGACATCATGCAGCCAGGCATCTCGGCTTGCGGCCACACCATCCTGAACTCGCCCGATCTCGTCAGATCTTGGAAGCTAAACGGGGCAGGACCTGGTCAGTACATGAATGTGAGACCTCCTGGAAATACCTGGTGCTGCAAGCTTTTACGTCTCCTGGGTAACTTTATCGTAGCTCTTAATACTCTCTATCTGTCTGGAGGAGATATATTTGAAGAATTGTACACGTACCCGGCTACTTTCAACACCCTTTCCTGCACTGATATTTTTCCATCCATTTTTCTTTTTTTTTTTTTTTTTTGCTGGAAATTCCGTCAATACACGCCAGCCTTTAAGAGACATCATGCAGCCAGACATCTCGGCTTGCGGCCACACCGTCCTGAACGCGCCCGATCTCGTCAGATCTCGGAAGCTAAACGGGGCAGGACCTGGTCAGTACTTGAATGTGAGACCTCCTGGAAATACCTGGTGCTGCAAGCTTTTACGTCTCCTGGGTAACTTTATCGTAGCTCTTAATACTCTCTATCTGTCTGGAGGAGATATAATTGAAGAATTGTACACGTACCCGGCTACCTTCAACACGCTTTGCTGCACTGATATTTTTCCCTCCATTTTTCTTTTTTCTTTTGTTTCTTGCTGGAAGTTCCATCAATACCCTCCAGCCTTTAAGAGACATCATGCAGCCAGGCCTCTTGGCTTGAGGCCACACCGTCCTGAAGACGCAAGATCTCGTCAGATCTCGGAAGAAAAACTGGGCAGGGCCTGGTCAGTAATTGGATGGTTGACCTCCTGGAAATACCAGGTGCTGAAAGCTTTTTACATCTCCTGGGTAACTTCAGCGTAGCTCTTAATACTCTCATTCAGTCTGGAGGAGATATAATTGAAGAATTGTACATGTACCCGGCTACTTTCAACACCCTGTCCTGCACTGATATTTTTCCCTCCATTTTTCTATTTATTTATTTTTTATTTTTTGCTGGAAGTTCCGTCAATACCCGCCAGCCTTTAAGAGACATCATGCAGCCAGGCCTCTAGGCTTGCGGCCACACCGTCTTGAACACGCCCGATCTCATCAGATCTCGGAAGCTAAGCGGGGCAGGGCCTGGTCAGTACTTGGATGGGTGACCTCCTGGAAATACCAGGTGCTGCAAGCTTTTTACGTCTCCTGGGTAACTTCATCATAGCTCTTAATACTCTCTTTCAGTCTGTAGGAGATATAATTGAAGAATTGTACACGTACCCGGCTACTTTCAACACCCTTTGCTGCACTGGTACATTTCCCTGTATTTTTCTTTTTTTTTTTGCTGGCAGTTCCGTCAATACCCGCCAGCCTTTAAGAGACATCATGTAGCCAGGCATCTCGGCTTGCGGCCACACCATCCTGAACGCGCCCGATCTCGTCAGATCTCGGAAGCTAAACGGGGCAGGACCTGGTCAGTACATGAATGTGAGACCTCCTGGAAATACCTAGTGCTGCAAGCTTTTACGTCTCCTGGGTAACTTTATCGTAGCTCTTAATACTCTCTCTCTGTCTGGTGGAGATATAATTGAAGTATTGTACACGTATCCAGCTACTGTCAACACCCTTTGCTGCACTGATATTTTTCCATCCATTTTTATTTTTTATTTTTTTATTCTTATTTTTTGCTGGAAGTTCCGTCAATACCCGCCAACCTTTAAGAGACATCATGCAGCCAGGCCTTTCGGCTTGTGGCCACACCGTCCTGAACGCGCCCGATCTCGTCAGATCTCGGAAGCTAAACGGGGCAGGGCCTGGTCAGTACTTGGATGGGAGACCTCCTAGAAATACCAGGTGCTGCAAGCTTTTTACGTCTCCTGGGTAACTTCATCGTAGCTCTTAATACTCTCTTTCTGTCTCCAGGAGATATAATTGAAGAATTGTACACGTACCCGGCTACTTTCAACACCCTTTCCTGCACTGATATTTTTCCCTCCATTTTTCTATTTTTCTTTTTTTTTTTTTTGCTGGAAGTTCCGTCAATACCGGCCAACCTTTAAGAGACATCATGCAGCCAGGCCTTTCGTCTTGTGGCCACACCGTCCTGAATGCGCCCGATCGCGTAAGATCTCGGAAGCTGAACGGGGCAGGGTCTGGTCAGTACTTGGATGGGAGACCTCCTAGAAATACCAGTGCTGCAAGCTTTTTACGTCTCCTGGGTAACTTCATCGTAGCTCTTAATACTCTCTTTCTGTCTCCAGGAGATATAATTGAAGAATTGTACACGTACCCGGCTACTTTCAACACCCTTTGCTGCACTGGTATATTTCCCTGTATTTTTCTTTTTTTTTTTGCTGGCAGTTCCGTCAATACCCGCCAGCCTTTAAGAGACATCATGTAGCCAGGCATCTCGGCTTGCGGCCACACCATCCTGAACGCGCCCGATCTCGTCAGATCTCGGAAGCTAAACGGGGCAGGGCCTGGTCAGTACTTGGATGGGAGACCTCCTAGAAATACCAGGTGCTGCAAGCTTTTTACTTCTCCTGGGTAACTTCATCGTAGCTCTTAATACTCTCTTTCTGTCTCCAGGAGATATAATTGAAGAATTGTACACGTACCCGGCTACTTTCAACACCCTTTCCTGCACTGATATTTTTCCCTCCATTTTTCTATTTTTTTTTTTTTTTTTTTGCTGGAAATTCCGTCAATACCCGCCAGCCTTTAAGAGACATCATGCAGCCAGGCATCTCGGCTTGCGGCCACACCATCTTGAACACGCCCGATCTCGTCAGATCTCGGAAGCTAAACGGGGCAGGACCTGGTCAGTACTTGAATGTGAGACCTCCTGGAAATACCTGGTGCTGCAAGCTTTTACGTCTCCTGGGTAACTTTATCGTAGCTCTTAATACTCTCTATCTGTCTGGAGGAGATATAATTGAAGTATTGTACACGTACCCAGCTACTGTCAACACCATTTGCTGCACTGATATTTTTCCATCCATTTTTCTTTTTTTTTTTTTTTTTTTTTGCTGGAAGTTCCGTCAATACCCGCCAACCTTTAAGAGACATCATGCAGCCAGGCCTCTCGGCTTGCGGCCACACCGTCCTGAATGCGCCCGATCTCGTCAGATCTCGGAAGCTAAACGGGGCAGGGCCTCGTCAGTACTTGGATGGGAGACCTCCTAGAAATACCAGGTGCTGCAAGCTTTTACGTCTCCTGGGTAACTTTATCGTAGCTCTTAATACTCTCTCTCTGTCTGGAGGAGATACAATTGAAGTATTGTACATATATCCAGCTACTGTCAACACCCTTTCCTGCACTGATATTTTTCCCTCCATTTTTCTTTTTTTTTTTTTTTTTTCTTGCTGGAATTCCGTCAATACCCGCCAGCCTTTAAGAGACATCATGCAGCCAGGCTGCTTGGCTTGCGGCCACACCGTCCTGAACGCGGTCGATCTCATCAGATCTCGGAAGCTAAACGGTGCAGGGCCTTGTCAGTACTTGGATGGGTGACCTCCTAGAAATACCAGGTGCTGCAAGCTTTTTACGTCTCCTGGGTAACTTCATCGTAGCTCTTAATACTCTCTTTCAGTCTGTAGGAGATATTATTGAAGAATTGTACACGTACCCGGCTACTTTCAAAACCCTTTGCTGCACTGATATTTTTCCCTCCATTTTTCTTTTTTTTTTTTTTTTTTCTTGCTGGAATTCCGTCAATACCCGCCAGCCTTTAAGAGACATCATGCAGCCAGACATCTCGGCTTGCGGCCACACCGTCCTGAACGCGCCCGATCTCGTCAGATCTCGGAAGCTAAACGGGGCAGGACCTGGTCAGTACTTGGATGGGTGACCTCCTGGAAATACCTGGTGCTGCAAGCTTTTACGTCTCCTGGGTAACTTCAGCGTAGCTCTTAATACTCTCATTCAGTCTGGAGGAGATATAATTGAAGAATTGTACATGTACCCGGCTACTTTCAACACCCTGTCCTGCACTGATATTTTTCCCTCCATTTTTCTATTTATTTATTTTTTATTTTTTGCTGGAAGTTCCGTCAATACCCGCCAGCCTTTAAGAGACATCATGCAGCCAGGCCTCTTGGCTTGCGGCCACACCGTCCTGAACACGCCCGATCTCGTCAGATCTCGGAAGCTAAACGGGGCAGGGCCTGGTCAGTACTTGGATGGGAGACCTCCAGGAAATACCTGGTGCTGCAAGCTTTTACGTCTCCTGGTAAACTTCATCGTAGCTCTTAATACTCTCTATCTGTCTGGAGGAGATATAATTGAAGTATTGTACACGTACCCGGCTACTTTCAACACCCTTTCCTGCACTGATATTTTTCCCTCCATTTTTCTATTTTTTTTTTTTTTTTTTTTGCTGGAAGTTCCGTCAATACCCGCCAACCTTTAAGAGACATCATGCAGCCAGGCCTTTCGGCTTGTGGCCACACCGTCCTGAATGCGCCCGATCTCGTCAGATCTCGGAAGCTAAACGGGGCAGGGCCTGGTCAGTACTTGGATGGGAGACCTCCTAGAAATACCAGGTGCTGCAAGCTTTTTACTTCTCCTGGGTAACTTCATCGTAGCTCTTAATACTCTCTTTCTGTCTCCAGGAGATATAATTGAAGAATTGTACACGTACCCGGCTACTTTCAACACCCTTTCCTGCACTGATATTTTTCCCTCCATTTTTCTATTTTTTTTTTTTTTTTTTTTGCTGGAAATTCCGTCAATACCCGCCAGCCTTTAAGAGACATCATGCAGCCAGGCATCTCGGCTTGCGGCCACACCATCTTGAACACGCCCGATCTCGTCAGATCTCGGAAGCTAAACGGGGCAGGACCTGGTCAGTACTTGAATGTGAGACCTCCTGGAAATACCTGGTGCTGCAAGCTTTTACGTCTCCTGGGTAACTTTATCGTAGCTCTTAATACTCTCTATCTGTCTGGAGGAGATATAATTGAAGAATTGTACACGTACCCGGCTACTTTCAACACCCTTTGCTGCACTGATATTTTTCCATCCATTTTTCTTTTTTTTTTTTGCTGGCAGTTCCGTCAATACCCGCCAGCCTTTAAGAGACATCATGCAGCCAGGCATCTCGGCTTGCGGCCACACCGTCCTGAACGCGCCCGATCTCGTCAGATCTCGGAAGCTAAACGGGGCAAGACCTGGTCAGTACATGAATGTGAGACCTCCTGGAAATACCTCGTGCTGCAAGCTTTTACGTCTCCTGGGTAACTTTATCGTAGCTCTTAATACTCTCTATCTGTCTGGAGGAGATATAATTGAAGTATTGTACACGTACCCAGCTACTGTCAACATCCTTTGCTGCACTGATATTTTTCCATCCATTTTTCTTTTTTTTTTTTTTTGCTGGAAGTTCCGTCAATACCCGCCAACCTTTAAGAGACATCATGCAGCCAGGCATCTCGGCTTGCGGCCACACCATCCTGAACGCGCCCGATCTCGTCAGATCTCGGAAGCTAAACGGGGCAGGACCTGGTTAGTACATGAATGTGAGACCTCCTGGAAATACCTAGTGCTGCAAGCTTTTACGTCTCCTGGGTAACTTTATCGTAGCTCTTAATACTCTCTATCTGTCTGGAGGAGATATAATTGAAGAATTGTACATTTACCCGGCTACTTTCAACACCCTTTGCTGCACTGATATTTTTCCCTCCCTTTTTCTATTTTTTTTTTGTTTTTTTTTTGCTGGAAGTTCCGTCAATACCCGCCAGCCTTTAAGAGACATCATGCAGCCAGGCCTCTTGGCTTGCGGCCACACCGTCCTGAACGCGCCCGATCTCGTCAGATCTCGGAAGGTAAAAGGGGCAGGGTCTGGTCAGTACTTGGATGGGTGACCTCCTGGAAATACCTGGTGCTGCAAGCTTTTTTGTCTCCTGGGTAACTTCATCGTAGCTCTTAGTACTCTCTTTCTGTCTGGAGGAGATATAATTGAAGTATTGTACACGTACACGGCTACTTTCAACAGCCTTTGCTGCACTGATATTTTTCCCTCCATTTTTCTTTTTTTTTTTTGCTGGAAGTTCCGTCAATATCCGCCAACCTTTAAGAGACATCATGCAGCCAGGCCTCTCGGCTTGTGGCCACACCGTCCTGAATGCGCCCGATCTCGTAAGATCTCGGAAGCTAAACGGGGCAGGGCCTGGTCAGTACTTGTATGGCTGACCTCCTAGAAATACCAGGTGCTGCAAGCTTTTTACGTCTCCTGGGTAACTTCATCGTAGCTCTTAATACTCTCTTTCTGTCTGGAGGAGACATAATTCAAGTATTGTACACGTACCCGGCTACTTTCAACACCCTTTGCTGCACTGGTATTTCTCCCTCCATTTCTCTTCTTTTTTTTTTGCTGGCAGTTCCGTCAATACCTGCCAACCATTAAGACACATCATGCAGCCAGGCCTCTCGGCTTGCGGCCACACCGCCCTGAACACCCCCAATCTCGTCAGACCTCGGAAGCTGAACGGGGCAGGGCCTGTTCAGTACTTGCATGGGAGACCTGCTGGAAATAAAAGGTGCTGCAAGCATCTTACGTCTCCTGAGTAACTTCATCGTAGCTCTTAAAACTCTCTTTCTGTCTGGAAGAGATATAATTGAAGAATTGTACACGTACCCGGCTACTTTCAACACCCTTTGCTGCACTGATATTTTTCCCTCCATTTTTCTTTTTTCTTTTTTTTTTGCTGGAAGTTCCGTCAATACCCGCCAGCCTTTAAGAGACATCATGCAGCCAGGCGTCTCGGCTTACGGCCACACCATCCTGAACGCGCCCGATCTCGTCAGATCTCGGAAGCTAAACGGGGCAGGACCTGGTCAGTACTTGAATGTGAGACCTCCTGGAAATACCTGGTGCTGCAAGCTTTTACGTCTCCTGGGTAACTTTATCGTAGCTCTTAATACTCTCTCTCTGTCTGGAGGAGACATAATTGAAGTATTGTACACGTAGCCAGCTACTGTCAACACCCTTTGCTGCACTGATATTTTTCCATCCATTTTTCTTTTTTTTTTTTTTTTGCTGGAAGTTCCGTCAATACCCGCCAACCTTTAAGAGACATCATGCAGCCAGGCCTCTCGGCTTGTGGCCACACCGTCCTGAATGCGCCCGATCTCGTAAGATCTCGGAAGCTAAACGGGGCAGGGCCTGGTCAGTACTTGGATGGCTGACCTCCTAGAAATACCAGGTGCTGCAAGCTTTTTACGTCTCCTGGGTAACTTCATCGTAGCTCTTAATACTCTCTTTCTGACTGCAGGAGATATAATTGAAGAATTGTACACGTACCCGGCTGCTTTCAACACCCATTGCTGCACTGGTATTTCTCCCTCCATTTCTCTTTTTTTTTTTTTTTTTTTTATGCTGGAAATTCCGTCAATACCCGCCAGCCTTTAAGAGACATCATGCAGCCAGGCTGCTTGGCTTGCGGCCACACCGTCCTGAATGCGGTCGATCTCATCAGATCTCGGAAGCTAAACGGTGCAGGGCCTCGTCAGTACTTGGATGGGTGACCTCCTGGAAATACCAGGTGCTGCAAGCTTTTTCGTCTCCTGGGTAACTTCATCGTAGCTCTTAATACTCTATTTCTGTCTGGAGGAGATATAATTGAAGAATTGTACACGTACCCGGCTACTTTCAACACCCTTTGCTGCACTGATATTTTTCCCGCCATTTTTCTTTTTATTTTTTCTTTTTTCTGGAAGTTCCATCAATATCCGCCATCCTTTAAGAGACATCATGCAACCAGGCATCTCGGCTTGCGGACACACAGACCTGAACGCGCCCGATCTCGTCAGATCTCGGAAACGAAACGGGGCAGGACCTGGTCAGTACTTGGATGGGAGATCTCCTGGAAATACCAGGTGCTGCCAGCTTTTTACGTCTGCTGGGTAACTTTATCGTAGCTCTTAATACTCTCTTTCAGTCTGGAGGAGATATAATTGAAGTATTGTACACGTACCCGGTTACTTTCAACACCCTTTGCTGCACTGATATTTTTCCCTCCATTTTTCTTTTTTCTTCATTATTTTGCTGGAAGTTCCGTCAATATCCTCCAGCCTTTAAGAGACATCATACAGCCAGGCCTCTTGGCTTGCAACCACACCGTCCTGAACGCGCCCCATCTCGTCAGATCTCGGAAGCTAAACGGGGCAGGGCCTTGTCATTACTTGAATGTGGGACCTCCTGGAAATACCTGGTTCTGCAAGCTTTTTACGTCTCCTGGGTAACTTCATCGTAGCTCTTAATACTCTCTTTCTGTCTGGAGGAGATATAATTGAAGTATTGTACACGTACCTGGCTACTTTCAACATCCTTTGCTGCACTGATATTTTTCCCTCCGTTTTTCTTTTTTTTTTTTTTTACTGGAAGTTCCGTCAATACCCGCCAACCATTAAGAGACATCATGCAGCCAGGCCTCTCGGCTTGTGTCCACACCGTCCTGAACGCGCTCGATCTCGTCAGATCGCGTAAGCTGAACGGGGCAGGTCCTGGTCAGTACTTGGATGGGAGACCTCCTGGAAATACCTGGTGCTGCAAGCTTTTTAGTCTCCTGAGTAACTTCATTGTAGCTCTTAATACTCTCTTTCTGTCTGGAGGTGTTATAATTGAGGATTTGTACACGTACCCGGCTACTTTCAACACCATTTGCTGCACTGGTATTTTTCCCTCCATTTTTCTTTTTTTTGCTGGAAGTTCCGTCAATACCCGCCAGCCTTTAAGAGACATCATGCAGCCAGGCTTTTTGGCTTGCGGCCACACTGTCCTGAACGCGCCCGATCTTGTCAGATCTAGGAAGCAAAACGTGGCAGGACCTGGTCAGTATTTGGATTGGTGACCTCCTGGAAAAACTAGGTACTGCAAGCTTTTTACGTCTCCTGGGTAACTTCATCGTAGCTCTTAATACTCTCTTTCTGTCAGGAGAAGATACAATTGAAGAAATGTACACGTACCCGGCAACTTTCAACACCCTTTGCTGCACTGATATTTTTCCCTCCATTTTTCTCTTTTCTTTTTTTTTTTGCTGGAAGGTCCGTCAAAACCCTCCCGCCTTTAAGAGACATCATGCTGCCAGGCCTCTCAGCTTGCAGCCACGCCGTCCTGAATGCGACCGATCTCATCAGATCTCGGAAGCTAAACAGGGCAGGGCCTGGTCAGTACTTGGATGGGAGACCTCCTGGAAATACCAGGTGCTGCAAGCTTTATACGTCTCCTGGGTAACATCATCGTAGATCTTAATACTCTCTTTCTGTCTGGAGGAGATATAATTGAAGTGTTGTACACTTTGTCTTAGGGACAGTCTGGCTAGCAGTGACTGAGTGGTTGACAGAGGCTCGTGATGTCATCGCTGAGCTGTCTGTCTGTCTGTCTGTCTCTCTCTCTCTCTTTCTCTCTCTCTCTCTCTCTCTCTCTCTTCCTCTCAATTCAATTCATTTGTATTGTCAAAGCAATTGGACATACATACATACATATATATATATATATATATATATATATATATACATACATACATACATCCATACATGCTAGAAAGTCATTACTATGTTATCTTAAAGGCTAACTAAGTAGAACATATATCATTATAGAACAGAGTTCATAGGTCAACACATGGTTTTAGGGAACAGGCACGTAGGTCATACCGTTTGACAATGTCTCCAAGGTTCTCATCGTAAATAACAAACAGAAATCAAACTATCTTCTGGGCTGACCTTCTAGCTTGACCGTATCTTTCTTAAGTATACAAGAGAGAAAAACAGGTGTAAGAAAATAATTTCTAATTTTCCTTCTACACATATATACATACATACATACATATGTAGCGTTATGTTGGGTGTATTTGGATAAGAGCATTTGGGCTCTGAGCTGAAGCACTGATCTAAAGAAGACCTCTCCCCCCCCAAAGTTATCAGATTTCCTTAGCTCATCAGCTTGGAACTGGTTTGCATCAAAGTGACAGTTTTGGGGAGGATGGCACCGAGAAGAGGCCAAATAGTTTGGAATTCTGCTATGAGATGTCTGGAGAAAGGGGCCTGTAGGTGATAAAAACTCTTTGAAGTGGATGAGAGCCGAAATCCCGACATAGAGCTACGAACCCAGGCCAACCGGCATTTCCAAAAGATGGCATGGATTGACATCAGTCATAAATAAAGCCTCCCTCCAATAGGACACTGGGGGCTGAAACCGAAATCCAATCTCAAGAACTCAGGGACCAATCACCTACTGATCTGACAGACTATAAGGAACAGCGGACAGTCTTTCTCTCTCTCTCTCTCTCACCTGAACCAGAAACTCGCTGCCACAGCTCAACCTGTAGCTCTGTTGCCAGAACTGGAATCAGAAACCAACCAAGTCTTTGCCGGCAACAGAAGAGTTAAACTGGGAGAAGGAGATTGAGCGAAGAATTATTTTAAAGGACTTTATTAAATAAATAACTTCACAGACCCACCTGATCAGTGGAGTTTTACAGCTGGACAATTGACTAAGTCGACTGAATACGAAAGTGTCAGTCACTTAAATAGCTATTTGAGTCTTAAGAAACTTGACCCTTGGAACAAACAGGGCCCTGCTTTCCTCAAAGACTTCGTCTTCAAGTAACTACGGTGGAACCATGCTTACAAAGAAGATTTTGTGCACAACCTTGGAGCCTTCAAACCAATGGAAAATCTGTTTGGAAAAGACTCTACATTCGCGAAACCCCAACTTCCAGGTGCATCGACTGAGTGGAAGTTCTTGGACAAAGCCGAACCGGACTGCCTTTGTTCCAAACCACACGGACCTCGTGCCGTGTGCTGTTATCTGAGCCCGAAGCCAGAGAGGCCTCTCTGCGACGAAGTTCACATAAGTTTAACAGTTTGGAGTTTGTGATTCATGACATTTGAGAAATCAATTAGAAATGTTAATCTGTGATTCATAACTCTAGAATGTGTAATATCATTTAGTTTTCTTAAATATAAATGTGAGTTGCATTAAACTGTTTTGTTGATAATTTTAGAAATAAAATCTGTCAACGCCGAGAAATATCTTCTCATTCCTGTTTAACTGTTTAGTCTGAAATTGACACAAGTTAATAGACATTAGATTATTGGTGGCCCTGCCTATCCTTAATCATTGAATAATAATCAGTTAAGGGAAATTGTGGTAACAAATAGGATCTTTCTCGGCACCTAAACGTAAATGAGACTGATATATATATAACGAGAAGTTACCTGACATAAATACTAACCTGCGTAGTTATTTAATGTCTGACTAATAATACTAACGAGAGACTCACCTTCGTCTTACTAACCGGTATTGTAGTCAATGTGTTTATAACCTTTTTTGTTTAACGATTTGTTAAACGGAATGTACGTGCTCTGTGATGTCATAGCAGTAAGCTGAGAGAGGCTCGTCATGTCATCGCTGAGCTGGCTGGCTGGCTCTCTGTGTGTGTGTGTGTGTGTGTGTGTGTGTCTCTCTGTCTGTCTGTCTGTCTGTCTCTCTCTCTCTCTCTTACTCTCTCTCTCCCTCTCAATTCAATTCATTTGTATTGTCAAAGCAATTGGACATGCATACATACATACATACATACATATATATGGAAAATAAACAATATGTGTACATCTCTTTCTGCATTAGTGGTGCCCTCACAAATGTGCAAGTTACATGACAGACAGACAGACAGACACACACACACTTTCACACACAGATAGACAGACACAGACACACACAGACACACACACACATACTTTGACAGACAGACAGACAGACACACGCATATTATGGGTCTTTGTTGGGTAGTGAAATGGGTAGCATCAGTCGCAGTGTGGGTAATGTCAGGGAGCCAATCATAGTCCCCGTTATTTGCATATCGTGGCGCAAAGCATTCTGGGAAAAGCAACTAAACACGTTTAGTCATGTATTTGTCCATAGTTTACACATGAGATGAAAGAGACAGTATGACGTGTTGAGCACCTGGGATTCCTCATGTGTATGTGAGGGGCAGAGGAACCGGATCCCAAGTGTGCGTCCCAGGTGCTATAGGTTTCAAAGCATGCAGGGGAATAGGCACCCCACCCTGACACATAAAGAAGACTGGATAGGGAGATATAAATAGCAATGGGGAGACTCTTGTACTTGGTGTGGCTCTATCCATATAGTGGGGCCAGCAGCCACTTAGCAGGTGTAGCAATAGAAGCTCAGCCTGGGGAGACTGGATTTAGCATTTCCTCTCCATTTTGATAACTATCCATAATCATTTCTGCAAAATACTTCTATGATACCTATGTATGTTTTTTACTTGTACTA
The DNA here is from genome assembly GCF_036373705.1 of Amia ocellicauda. Taxonomy (NCBI): domain Eukaryota; kingdom Metazoa; phylum Chordata; class Actinopteri; order Amiiformes; family Amiidae; genus Amia; species Amia ocellicauda. Next base: position 504,504 of record NW_027102920.1, read on the forward strand.
TATTATACTATCAAGTATCAGTGTACACATACAATGTGACCTGTTACATTAATACAGAGGCCACGGAAGGCCAGATCACTAATAGCCACTGTCCCCTGATATTACACTTTTTTACAATCACTTTGGTACTCATTTCAGAACCTTGATGTCATTTTTCAAAACTCTAGACACTAAACTCACACCCGATGATCAAAATGCACATTTTTCAAAACTCTAACACTTTTTTACAATTGCTTGGATACAATACACATCAACCTCAGATCATTTGTTCATTGAACTAAAATGACACAACTTAACATCAAAGTATTACCATTTCAAAATGCAATTCACACATTACATCTGAGATCACTGTCTATTCATTTCATTACAAAGATCTAACTATCAATTGATACAGCTGCTCAAAATGATAAGTGACTGTTGCATTACTCTTAATGCATAATTTTATGGAAACTGACAAACAATATTCCATGTTTCGATCATGAAAGTTTCAGGATAATGAGATCCAATGACATCAATAAACGAGGAGCATGAACCAGTTGGACTACATTATCTATGGATGTAATATTTCATCATCATTCATCATCATGTAGCACTTTTCCACACCATGTTTGCAGTGTGGAAGGAAAGTTAGAAATTTTTTCTCTAATACCTGTTTTTCTCTCTTGTATACTTAAGAAAGATAAGGTCAAGCTAGAAGGTCAGGCCAGAAGGTAGTTTGATTTCTGTTTGTTATTTACGATGAGAATCTTGGAGACAATGTCAAACAGTATGATTGAAGTGCCTGCTCCCTAATCCATGTGTTGATCTATGAACTCTGTCCTATAATTATATAAATTCTGCTTAGCTAACTTTTAAGATAACATAGTAATGACTTTCTGATTATAACCAGCTCTTTGATTTTTGTGTATAAAAGCTCTGACTGTTAAAATGAAGGCAGAGCGACTTTGGGATCTACTTGAGTCACTGTTCCTCTCCACGCTGCGTGTATTAAAGGCATTGCAACTAACGCTCCAACCTGGTTGAAGATGATTGTTCTTCCACATCAGATTTGACATTACTGTATGTATGCAGGCCCTTGTAATTGCTTTTCCAATACTGCCAACTGGTTATTGATGATTGATTTCACATTGTGGTACGAGTATCGAGTGAAATGAGTGCTATCCACCCCAGCAACACAGTGATAACATGGAGCCGGCAAGTCATCCAGGTCACAATAGAGGTCAAGCAGTGGGAGGAGGAAGACGTGGTGGTCAAAGGAATGGAAGGGGACATGCACCCCTTCTGAGAGGTGGTCGTGGGCCTCGTCATAGAGGAGGGCTTAGGCCTCACCAGAGAGGCAGCCATGGGCCTCATTTGAGAGGTGTTGGGGGAACGTGGTAGAGGACAAGGCCACGGACCAGACAGCGGCAGCAACAGCAAATAGTGTCCAGTGAAATCCGAGAAATAGTTGTAGAGCATGTTGTAAATCATGGAATGACCATGACTGAGGCAGCTACAATGATTCAATCAAACCTCAGAATCAACTCAGGATCAACTGTGGCCTCAATCATCAGAAATTTCCGTACTGAGAAGCGGCAAGTCTTCAGCATGCACTAAACATTAGGCTACTCTCAATTGTCAAATGACTGTATACTGCATACCAATGTGTAGCACAGAGTATAGTGTGCCTTTTGAAAGAAATGCAGACAGAGTGAAGCAGCTGATGACTGAGTATGTTCAGGTATGTTCAGTTTCAAGATGCCTCTTGTGAAAAATGGTTGTGAGAACCTGAACCTGAACACAGGGCTGATGGAAATTCAGAAGTACAGTAATCAATCCTTTGTTTTACACTAAGCCAGGTGAGGAACACTGCAGTTGACATTTTACTGTAGTTTTGTTCTTTTTTGTAGCTAATTATTGTTGCATGGCTTCAAAGAAACCTATGGTGTGATTTGATTGTATTGCATCAATACATTTCAGATTTTGTTCAATGATTCCACTGTGTCTGTAGTATTCTCTCTACTAGTCCTTTTACAGTGATGTATTTATGTGTAGTACCATAATGAAACATGTATCACATATTTTGTACTACAATATTTAATGATTGTACGAACAACTACACAGTGAAACTATCGGTATCTTCTGTGTGGGTGATCTAAATACATGTTACTATGGTATTTCATGATAAATGAATTATTTGAACCAACAAGTCTGCAAGTGCAAGGTTTCTTTAAAGATATGAATGCACAATGCAATGTTTTGAACATTGGACAGCCTGTGTTACAAGTGATGACCGTTTTGAGTTTTGTGTCTAGAGTTTTGAAAAATGACATCAAGGTTCTGAAATTAGTGACAAAGTGATTGTAAAAAACTGTATATTCATCCTATTTAATGTGCTCTTTTAAAATGTACTTTTCTTTTTTATGTTGCCATTTCTGTTCTACCAATGTTTCAGTTGTTAGCCAAAGATTGACAGAGTACATCTCATACACACAGGCCAGACAGCAAGGATTTCTTTTTGAAATTCAATTACAAATGCTGCATGAACTCATCAATACGATTAGAGCTCCTGAAAGCAATATAACTAACTCACTCTACAGCATCTCATTAGCAGTGAAAAGAAACCAAGAAAGTTGGGACAGTCGACTGTTTACCACTATGTAACATCACCTTTTCTTTTAATAACACTTATTAAGCACTTGGGCACTGAAGACACCACTTGGTTAAGTTTAGCAAGTGGAATTTCCCCCCATTCATCCATTATGCATTTCCTCAGCTGCGCAACTGCACAGGGCCTTCGTTGTCTTAATTTGCACTTCATAGTGCGCCACACATTCTCAATTCGGAGACAGGTCAGGACTGCAGGCAGGCCATGCTAGCACCCGCACTCTCTGCCTACGCAACCATGCGCTTGTAATCTGGGCAGAATGTGGTTTGGCGTTATCCTGCTGAAAAATGCAGGGATGTCCCTGGAAAAGACGATGTCTGGATGGCAGCATATGTTGCTCCAAAATGTGTACATCTCTTTCTGCAAAAATGGTGCCCTCACAGATGTGCGAGTTACATGACAGACAGACACTCATACACACTGTCACACCCACACACACACACACACTTTCACAGACAGACACACGCACACACACTCACTTTCACACAGAGACAGACACACAAACACAGAGACAGACACACACACACTCACTTTCACACAGAGACACACAAACACATACACTTTCACACAGACACACACACACATACATACATACATACATACATATATAAGGAAAAGAAACAATACATTTAAAAATCACAAAAAGATGTAATAAAGTACAGAAAATCTAAATGTAATAAAATGTGATCTTTAATACACACAAATATGTATGGCTGGTCGGATGCGTCTTGGACTCGGGTTCCTCTTCATTACGTATAATGCTTTTGCCTTTTGCTATAGCTTTCCGTGGAGGGGATCGTGGGTGAGTCTGTACCATTCTTGGGAGGTTCTGCCTTGTTGGGGCGGAGCTGTGATCCAGGTGAACAGCAGATCGGACATAGGTGGGCATGTGGGCGGAGGAGGAAGGCCGGTCAAGCAAATAAGCTTGCTAAGGTACGCAGCAGCAGCAAGCAGCCCCACCATCCAGTCAGCCAGCCAGTCTGGCTGGCAGTGACTGAGTGGTTGACAGACGGCAAGCAACGGAATGTACGTGCTCTGTGATGTCATAGGAGTCACCTGAGAGAGATGTTTGTGATGTCATCGCTGAGCTGGCTGGCTCTGTGTGTCTTGCTGGCTGTGTGTGTGTGTGTGAGAGAGAGAGAGACTTTTTGACTTTTATCAGACTTCATTGCCTGTTTGCAACACGCAATAATTCATACAAAAGAAAATAAATAAATAAATAAAAAATAGTGTTCCCCTTTGTTTGTCTCCCCCCAACAAGCATTAACTCCGCCACTGATCTGTACACTTTTAAAGAAAGCAACCCAATACACACAACAAAACAACCATCAAATACTAAACCCTATAAATGAATTACATAATAAAAACCAACTCCCCGTCATACAATTCACAAAGGGCATCATTAATACACCAGACCTGTTCAAAACTCTCCAAATCATTCATCAGCCTGTAATAGTTAAACTCTAGTCTGACTCTGCACTTGACCAGCATGGCAAACACTCTCACTGCATCCTCACTGCCCTCCCCACACACTCTGTTCTTCCTAGTCTTATAGACGGCCATTTTAGCCTGGCCCAGCAAGAAGTTTACCAGCTGGTCCACATGTTTGGTCTTTCTGGTGTATCGCGCCCCTAAAATAAAAACCTTTGTGTTAAAAATCAGGTTAAGATCAGTAAAAAGACGAGTTAAAAGACTAAAAATGGGTGACAACCGAGAGCAAGTGCTGAAACAGTGAAACACGGTCTCTCTCTGAGCACAGAATGGGCAGGCGTCGGACACAGCAGGGTTAAGAACAGTAATAAAAGAATTGACAGCAATAATGGTGTGTAACACCCTCCACTGCAGATTGCCAGCTCTCTTATTGAGGGGGGCTTGTACAGGCTTCTCCAGGCGGGCGCAGTGTCTTCCCCCAGCCCCAGCCTGTAAAGTAATTTTAGGAATCACAAAGAAACAGTTGAAAGTGCTAAATAAGTATTTTGATGCACCATATTAATTTAGGAAATTTACATGTTGTTTTTCATCAGCTTCTGTATCTGATGGCTCCACATCACTGGCTGGATTGACAGCAACGACACTCTAAAAAAAGAAGTGTTAAGTTTGAGCATTCAGGACTTGTTTTGAAGATCCTGAATATCACTGGTCCACAATTTATCTGTGAAACTATGGGTTAATCTCCATATACAAAATACTTTTCACACACACTTTAAATTTACAACTAAATTTACATGTTGATGTCTTTCGTCAGCTTCTGTATTTGATGGCTCAATATAACTGGTTGCATTAACAGCAACGGCACACTACAAGAAAATAACATTATATTTAAACATTCAGGACTGGTTTAGCATCACCTCGAATATCCCTAGCCCTTGAGGTCGATTGTTATTGTGGTCTTCAAGACCAGTGCTTCTCAACCTTAGTCCTGGAGGAGGCACACTGTCTGCTGATTTTCATTACAACAACATTGTAGGTTATATCAGTGACTGTGGTCCTAAAGTACCCCTATGCCTGCTGTTTTTTTTCCAGTTGAGCTCTTAATTACCTAATTGGCTTAACTGAAGCCATTTAACCCTTTTCCTAGGTCTTTGGTTGTTGATGAGTTACAAAGAGCTGGATTGTGGCCCGCCATGACTGGAAGTGAAGAACACTCACTCTAGGCCTTTAACTTAATGTTCATATGTAGGGGCCTATCCATCTGATTTGTTTTTGCACATTTATTAACAGAAAAATTGATGGTATGTGAAATCATCTGAGCTGAAAAATATAATGTTCCACCAATAATAAAATAAATGTATTTATTAAAATTATAGAGATAATAGAATGTTCACAGATTATTAGTTCAGAAAACAAAATATTTTTTTATATCTTAAATAGAATTAACACTCAAATCAGTTGTAGGGTAAACAAGGTCTATTTTTTGGATTGATTTTATAATTATACATGTATGGCTGCATGAAGCTTACCTGAGAATCTGATATTTTAGTAACTTTGTTGCTTCTTGTTGGGTAGTCCACGTTTGCCGCCGTTCTTTTTCTGTAAATGTAAATCAAAAGGCAATAATTACATACTGTAATTAAAATACAAAAAGTATAAACATTGTATTATTATTTTTGTATCCTGTTTCTCCATCTCGATGCTGTTCTTTTTGGAATTGCATATCTAGGTTTACTTAAATACTGTTTATAAGATTGTAAACTCATCATCCAAATTTCTTCATTTGCCAAACTTTATGTAGTGCGCTTGCAGTTTCAGAAGAAGAAAAAAAACTGTAACAGATGGGATATGTAGTACTTTATACTCGAGTGGTCTATGCGATTACACCCTGTTGGTGTTATTAAGAACGCCAAGTACCAGAATGCAGAGCGGGACTGTTTTTTGTGCCGTGACTTGTCGGGGGAAAAAGGCGCAGAAAAAACGGACGAGAAGGTGAAGGTAGTATGGCGGTGATGCACGCGTTGGTGAAGTGGGAAAGCGGGGTCGACAAAGACTCTTACAGCGTGATTCCCACTGCTTGCTTTCGCAATTTTGATTTATTCAGCATTGCTGATGATGACGAAGAGACGACTCGAAACTTCAGAGCAGAGTGGAGAGACACGAACAAACCTCCAAAAGGTGGATGGCCTGTCCATGAAGCGCAGATCATTATGACTGGTAACAATGTTTATTTAAAAAAAAAAAACATTAAAGTCTTTACATGCTATTTGATATATACAATCACAGTATATTTGAAATGAATGTTTAAGTTATTAATGTGTTGTACTTCTAACATACTCTTATAACATGGTAGGTGGTGGTGAGGGCGCTAAAAACTCGTCATACTTGACTGGCATTTGTAAGAACGATTTATTGTGTGTTGTGCTTTACAATAAAATCCCCCAAATCACAAAATAAATTAAACCAGATATAATTTAACTTCAGTTTTGATTCAGTGTTGGCTGTTCATCTTAATTTGTATGGTCAAAGCACAGTATTTTTATGACAAATAAATATAATCCCCAAATATCTGTGGACATAATGCAGGGTTTTATTTATTTTATTTTTATTTTAGGAAAAGAAGGCGAACTAAGAAGAAAACTTAATGACCTAACAAAAATGCCCTGTCCTAAAATGAAGAGAGTACCTAAACCAAACAAAAAACTTCAAATTTCAGATGATAGTGACCTTGATGAACCACAGTTACCGGTGAGATAATTACTGCAAATATTAAATAAATGTATTGCAGGATTGTTTTTTTTTAATCATATTCATATATATATATATTTTCATTTTAAACTCTTTTCCTCTCTGAATACAGCACAAAATAAGAAAGAAAACCGATGGAGCTTCAAGAATTAGATCCCGTCATATTCTACAGACATTTAAAGAGTCCAGTGAAGTTGAGCTACAGCAAAACGTTAAGCAGCTCGAAAAGGAAAACACAAGACTTAAAAATGAAAACCAATGTCTTCGAAACCGTATGGTTGATGGTAAGTTTTTTTATTTATAGCAAATAATTCCTTACCTTGATAAATGTTATTCTTCAGTAATTTAGATTCCAGAGTAATGTATTATAGTTGATCATACTGAAGTAATCTAGAACCACAATACAGACTCTTAATGTGCACTGTCTAATAGTTTAATAATACTGATTATTAAATAAAGTTTTTCAACATAACTTCATAATCCTACATTAATGACTATATGCATTACATTAGACCTGGTAATTCTTGTATTTTATCTCTTCTATTTTTTTCGTAGCTAATGTTAATGACCCACAAAAAGGTCAGTTTGCCAATAACATAGAGCAAGTCTCTCAAGTATAATTGCAGGCATTGATGGTTTTGTTTTCACTTTGTATTAAATATATTACTAGAAATGATTATCATTTAATACTAAGGTTTTTTTCTCCAGAGATTCCAGACCTTTTGGACAATCTGAAAAAAATTGTAACAAAAGCCACATTTATCAGCAATGAAGACAAAAGTGTGTCACCATCAAGTGGTTCTGACAGCCCCACAGCAAATTGTTCTGAATCTGACAAAGAATCACCAAAACAGGTATAACACTCTTGGTCTACAATATTACAAAGACAAGGTAAAAATATATATATTGAAAACAAATATTGGTTGTAAACAATCTAATGATGCTACATTATCAGTTATATTCATAGTTATAGTTGATAATAAGAATGTAATTGAATTATGGGTGTCACAGATTCACTGACTTTATTATGTCTGTAAATTAATAAACTTAGAATTGAGACATACTGTGGTCTTTAATAACACATTTCTGTAACAAAATCACAGCCTTACTGATAATGTATTCCACTTAACATAATATAAGAATAGTTTGGGGATAAACTTGTTTTTTATTTACCATTGTCTTTTAGGTGGAAATATTCCCAGGCACTGGAGTTTACATTGACAAACTGTCCTGGATCCTTGCAGAGAGGTGCAGCACGAATACGTCATATGCAAGAACCCTGACGGTTGCTGTCTTTGACTTTCCAACATTACTAAAGAGCAATCTTCGTGGTGGTGGCAGCAAGAGAGATCCAACTTCGGAGACATTAAGATCCTCATTGATGTTATTGAGGATCATATACAACTGCCTTCGGAAGGACACGACGTGTTTCAGTTGCGGGGCTTTGCAGCCCAGCGGGACCCTCTTAATGCCGGACATCAGCTGACCGAGCCGGTGCGGATGAACGGAGGGACGTTAGACAGCGTTACCTTCCGGGCAGGAGCAGCGAGCGGCAACACCGGGGTGAAAGTGTCGTCTAACACTGTGCCATTAGCCACTAGCTGATTGAGCAGATCAGTGGTTTTTAAGAAGATAACAATGGCAGCAGACTTGATATTTTCACACCCTGCTACCTCCCCAACCGCTAACACACACTGCTCTAGGGGGCAGAACTGCACCGGAGCGATCTTGACTCCATGGCGTCGGGTCAGTTTTTCAAAAGACGCATTCAGGGGGTCCGACCCCCCGACCCGGGAAGAACTACCGGTACTCCCCCCTCCCCTCCCCTGTTCCCCCACAATAAGAAAAGCACTGAAAACAGAAGACAAAATAAACAAACTGAAAAAAGTAAAGCAACAAAAAAACGCAGCCAAAGGACAGAGCTCTCAGCAGCACTCCCGCTCACTGCAGACCCCTCCCACACACTCCCAGCTGAGAGAGAGAGAGAGTTAGTGTCTGTCTGTCTCTCTCTCTCTGTAGATGCATCATAGGGAACATATGTAACAATCTCTCTTTTTGTTTACCAAAAATGAGAATGAACGTATTTCAAGTGGGTGTTGCCTTGGTTGGAAACGTTTTAAGATTATTTATGAAGTGTAAAGTGGATTTGTCTCAGTTCTCCGTAGTTTTCAATGTATGTGCCATTCAGTAGCGTTCATGTTACAGATGTGCCCTATGCAGTGGTAGGGTCAATAAAATGTCAGTAAAACTTTATTTTAGCAATTATGGAGGGGAAGAACTGCAAATAGCGGGTCCCCACTAATTATCTAACTTACCAACAACGTTTAAAATTAGGTCTTGCGAAGCTGCCAAATAATGCTGTATAATCGTATGTGTCTTCATACACCGGCTGCTATAGTCTGATAGCTTTGATTATATATACATATTTTCTCGTGAACCACAAATGCTATTTGCTTGATTTTTACAGAGTATGTTATAAATACCATTGTTATGAAGCCTGACAAATTGTATGCTGTAATTATGAATATTTTCAAATCATTTGTTTGTTTTTCCTAACATGTTACAAATGTTCCCTATGTGAAAGATGCATTATATCTTAATAACGTCTAAACAATTAAAGATATACAGATTATTATTTTCGGTAAAGTTATAACACATTGCTATTAACTATGTGTGTCAGTAAAAGTTTAAAAAATCCTAATAATTTTTTATTGATCCTGCAAAATAGGTGTTTAGGGAACATTTGTAACATTAGGGTTACGATTTGCCATAGACGCGGAATGAGTTTGATTGTGATGTTAAATGGGGTTTAAAGACGCAGTCGCCTCGGTGCTGATTACTATTGCTGTGTTTCTCCACTTCTACTCCATGCTTGGGAACGCCCACATCCAGTGACGTCAAAACCGGTGGAAAAGCGGGCCGGTTCAAAAAAGATCAGCTGGATCCCAGGCCGAGCAGCAGCTCCGGCTCCAGCACCGGCACCATGTCGCTGGAAAAGCGCTAAGTGAGCTCACAGTGAGCTCAGTGTAATGTCTGCTCTGGTGAGCTCACAGTGTGACCTAGTCGTGAGTTCATGTCTTCACTGGGTAGTCCATGACAACTTAATTGACTCAATTCTTGGGTTTAATTGGTCAAAATGACCATTGGTTGAAGGTACTCAGGGACTGATGTGTAGAGAGACTTATTAAACCTGCAGGATTGTGGTTTTCCCAGAACAGAATTAACCAGTGTAGCGTTATGTTGGGTGTATTCTGATAAGAGCATTTTAGCTCTGAGCTGAAGCACTGATCTAAAGAAGACCTCTCCCCCCCAAATTTATCAGATTTCCTTAACTCATCAGCATGTGAACTGGTTTACATCAAAGTGACAGTCTTGGGAGGATGGCACCAAGAATGGGCCAAATAGCTTGGAATCCCTGCTGTGAGATGTCTGGGGAAGGGGGCCTGTAGGAAATAAAAACTCTTTGAAATGGACGAGAGCCGAAATCCCGACACAGAGCTACGAACCCGTGCCAACCGGCATTTCCAAAAGATGGCATGGATTGACATCAGTCATAAATCAAGCCCCCCTCCAATAGGACACTGGGGGCTGAAGCCGAAATCCAATCTCACAAACTAAAGAACCAATCACCTATTGATCTGACAGGCGTATAAAGGGTAACGCACGGCATCTCTCTCTCTCACCTAAACCAGTAACTCGCTGCCACAGCTCAACTTGTATCTCTGTTGCCAGAACCGGAACCAGAAACCAAATAAGTCTTTACCAGCAACAGAAGGGTTAAACTGGGAGAAGGAGATTGAGCCGTACGAAGAATTCTTTTAAAGGACTTTATTAAATAAAGAACTTTACAGACTGCGCTGCCCGCCTGTGCCCAGCCATCCAGCTGGACAATTGACTAAGTCGACTGAATACGAAAGTCATTTAAATAGCTATTTGAGACTTAAGAAACTTGACCCTTGGAACGAACAGGGCCCTGCTTTCCTCAAAGACTTTGTCTTCAAGTAACTACGGTGGAACCCTGCTTACAAAGAAGATTTTGTGCACAACCTTGGAGCCTTCAAACCAGTGGAAAATCTGTTTGGAAAAGACTCTACATTCGCGAAACCCCAACTTCCAGGTGCATCGACTGAGTGGAAGTTCTTGGACAAAGCCGAACCGGACTGCCTTTGTTCCAAACCACACGGACCTCGTGCCGTGTGCTGTTATCTGAGCCCGAAGCCAGAGAGGCCTCTCTGTGACGAAGTTCACATAAGTTTAACAGTTTGGAGTTTGTGATTCATGACATTTGAGAAATCAATTAGAAATGTTAATCTGTGATTCATAACTCTAGAATGTGTTATATCATTTAGTTTTCTTAAATATAAATGTGTGTTGCATTCAACTGTTTTGTTGATAATTTTAGAAATAAAATCTGTCAACGCCGAGAAATATCTTCTCATTCCTGTTTAACTGTTTAGTCTGAAATTGACACAAGTTAATAGACACCAGATTATAGGTGGCCCTGGCTATCCTTAATCATTGAATAATAATCAGTTAAGGGAAATTGTGGTAACAAGTAATGATAGGATCTTTCTCTCCACCTAAACGTTAATGAGACTGATATATATATAACGAGAAGTTACCTGACATAAATACTAACCTGCATAGTTATTGAATGTCTGACTAACAATACTAATGAGAGACTCACCTTCGTCTTACTAACCGGTATTGTAGTCAATGTGTTTATAACCTTTTTTGTTTAATGATTTGTGTGTTATCATATGCGATCCCATGGTCTTTGATTTGGTCACGGAAGTGATTTGTCTTTGATTTGTTGATCTAGAGTTGAATTTTAATTAGTTTTTCCCTTTTGTATAATTAATGTAGTGCTACATTTAGTCTTTGTTTTTGAATAAATTTGACAATTTATATCTTTGGAATTGGTGTCTGCGTCCAATTATTACAGAAATTGAGTTCTACAAGATTCCAGGATTCGTGATAAGGTGATACTATAAATTCACTTCTTTAATTGAATTTTATAAGTGTACCTTACGCTACACCTTTGACCACCACGTCTTCCTCCTCCCACTGCTTGACCTCTATTGTGACCTGGATCACCTGCCGGCTCCATGTTATCGCTGTGTTGTTGAGGTGGATAGCACTCATTTCACTCGATACTCGTACCACAATGTGAAATCAATCATCAATAACCAGTTGGCAGTATTGGAAAAGCAATTACAAGGGCCTGCATACATACAGTAATGTCAAATCTGATGTGGAAGAACAATTCCTTTATCCCTCTGTTCTCCACCAGGGTTGTGCTGTTCGCCTCGATTGGCAAGTTTGCAGTGTGAGGAGTGGATCCATGTCGTCGTTCCTAGGCACTTCACAGCTGTGTGGGTGGTCAGGAGCACCTGGTAGGGCCCTGTCCACCTGGGCTGTTGGGAGGACTTTCTCTTGTGTGCTTTGATATACACAGTCACCTTGCTGGAAGGGGTGGTAAACCTGCTGGGATGGTTCAGTCTGGGCGGCTTTCATCTGTGAATGGACAGCTTCGAAAGCACGTGTTAGTCCCATACAAAAAGACAACATAGCATCATCCATCAAGTGGATGTCCATTTCCCTTACAGACAATGGAGGAGTGATGGAGAGTCTCATAAGTCATCCCATAATAATCTCACACGGAGAAAGACCTGTTTTTCTCAATTTGCTGACGATTTCATTGTCATTAGGACTATAGGAAGGGGATCTGGACGTTTGAGTCCTGTTTGTTTGCATATATTAGACAGCTTATTCTTTAATATCCCATTTTGTTTCTCCACTGCTCCAGCTGACTGAGCCTGATGGGGCAGTGAAAATGTTGTTTACCTCGCAGGGCTTTGCATAGTTCCTGCACTATTGTCCCAGTGAAGTGAGTGTTCCTATCACTGGAAATTTCCCTGGAATGCGAAATCTACATATAACATCCCTTAACTGTATTTTTGCTACTTTTACTACTTCAGCCTTCCTACGGGATAGGCTTCAACCCATTTAGAACACCTATATATTATTACAAGTATATATTCATATCCACAACATTTAAGCTTTTGAACACAATCTATTTGCATATTGCAGGATTATGAGCTTGACAAATGTGGCAAGTTCTACAATATTGCTAAGCTGTTACTATAAAACCTGGGGCAAACCAATTTAAAAGACTGATGCACACATCCCCCCTTTGCCCGTGTGGCCAACACCATGCGCCACATGGGCAAACCAGGGAAAGAGTGCCTGTGAGGCAACCAATGCATTAGCAAATGTTTGAGCTCTCTTATGGAAGGTGCAGTGGCCAGTTGCAATTTCCTGGAGCTTTTACAGTGCATCTCAAATTAAATTTCATCCAGCCCCAGGTCATAAAAGTCAAACCCTAGTTACGACATACATAACACATACATTTTGTTGCTTCAAAGAGAATACAAAAGTCAGCAAAACATTCTTTTTTACAAATTCAGTTTGTAAACTGTATTGTACATATATTTGTTGCGTTTTGATTTATAAACATTATACATTGTACAAATCTTAAGTGAAGGGCAATGGACTGATTCTGACTTCATGGCTGTCATTCTATTCATTTGAATAATGTGACATCTCCACTAATAGTACATTATAAATTAAACTATCAATAGAAGAATATGTGCTACTGCGGACGTCATCTGAGCAGTTTCACAATATATTGTAGATTCCTATAATCTGGAAAACCTTTAATTATAGTATTTTAACTTATTTCTCCACTGAGTCAAGCATCACTTCAGCGTAGTGGACCTCAGCATTGGTCTGTTCAAGTTGCTGTGAGGCTGTCTTTAAAGCCGCGCCCTCGGCCTACTGTGTCTCAACAAGAACACCAGCATCTTCTCCATATGGGTCAGACATCGGTTCCTTCAGGACACGATTCATAATATGCATATCTGCCATGTGGAATAAATCAGTCTGAAGACACAATGTGTGGTTCACACAACATCAGAGATCGTCCTTATAAAAGGCATCTCTATCACATTAGTTGACATTCGCACAATCTATAAGGTTTCTAGTAAAGGGACAATTCAAAATAATAATAATCTTGATTCCAATTTATCTCATTTATCAAATTATTTCAGTACAGCACTCAGCTGTCGTCAGCAGCATCATATCTCCTGTGTTTATTGAATCAGCTTTACTTCCTAGTGTAGATACTCTTTTTGTGTGGAGTTGTCAAAGTTTCAAAACAATGTGCTTATCTTTGTCCTTTTATCTAACTTAAATACCTGAGAACATTACAATAACTATTACAGCAGCTCCTTCAACACCATAGTTAATAGTAGTTGGGTAAATGATGGCAGTTATTAATCTTTGTTTCTCAATTCATTTTTTACCAATAAACCATAATTTGAAATTATTTCCATACTCCTATTATTCCTATTTTCATTATTATTAGTTTTATGCGGTTGTCATCTAGTATGTGATGTATTCGTCTGTATCAACATCAATATTATTATCATTATTAATACAAGCAGTGTAAATTACCATTCATTACACTCTTGCTCTGTTTGTAATAAGTTATGAACCCTTACACGTACTTACAGTCTCTGCCTTGTCTCTGACTTCTCTCTCTCTCTCTCTCTCTCTCTCTCTCTCTCTCTCTCTCTCTCTCTCTCTCTCTCTCTCTCTCTCTCTCATCTCAGGCTGCTTGTCTGCTCAGGCGAACAGGGGGAGCAGAGGAGCACATACGGCCCTTGCCCCCTGCCCCCCTCTTCCTAATTGATAGGGTATTTCTGTTTGTGAAAGGACTATTTCCAAACAGTTTTATAACTTGCCATGACTATGTTTCATTAAATTAGTTATGTTACACCTTTAGTTATACCTGTAGTAACTTCATTATTTTCCCTCATATTCCAGTCAATCACCATCAGAGTCTCTCGTGGCAGTACATTTGTCTCACACAGAACAAACTCTCCTTTCTCAACCGCTTTCAATTTTGGATAACATCGCACTGCATCCCAACAGCTGTTCTTTCTCCTATTCCTAATTTCTTACAAGAAAATGCAAGTTATATTTGATCGATTTGTATTATTACTATTTATATACATTTCACTACATTATTGTAGTTAATGAATGTATTTAATCTTTGGAAAATAAGCCTTTTCATTGATCTCAATAATGATGTCCAGGTACTTCAGGAAAGCACATTTTCAAAAAATGTGTCCAGTCAATGATTTCCCCAACTAAGAACCTGCGTGGGCACTAAGACTGTCCTCCTGCGCGGCTCATGTCTTTATTGTGTCACTTCCTCCTATTGAAGTCCAATCTACACCAGTACAGGTTCAGAAGAACTGTTCCCGAATCCAGATTGAACTGATCAATAGTTAATTTCTTACCTACACATTGTATTTAGGGATCTATTTCTAGGGATTTAAAAACTCTTCATTGTGGAACTCATAGCTTCCAAATGAGCACATCGTTAATTTCCTGGAGTATCTGGTTATCTATTTATCAATATGTAAGAAACCTTCACCGAATGTTTGTGGTTGCCTCGGATTCCTATTTCTAAATTTGGCTCTAATTCCATTTCTAACATGTTACTTTTAACTTCTGTATTCGTAAGACCTATTTAAATAACTTAATTTTGTATTATTATTTCTGTTTGCAATAGCATTCTGTGTACAGTTAAATGCTGACTTTCTTGTAGGTCTGTTATTACAACATATTTAACTGGCGTTTTTTAGCTATCATTCTGTAACTATTTGTGACTTATGACTCTCTTAGTCATATTCTGGACTATACAGTACATGAAAAAGTCAAAATATGGACATTTACCTTGCGCAAACTGAAAACGTACAAACATACAAAGAGACACATATTAATTTATATCCATAGTAAATTCAGATACCATGGTTTTGGTTGGCATGTTATATTGACCTGCAGTGTCTCAAACTACCCTTATTTATTACTTATCTAGTAATTTTCCTTCAGTATCTTGAGGACTGTCATTTATACTGAAAAACATATATATATATATTTTTAATTTGTCTTCGGGGCATTCAGATTGAATTATGCCTGTTGTCTTTTCTTTCTTTTCTCTAACATATGTTTTAAGATAGCTAGCTTTGGTTTCTCATTTCTTAATGCTTTGTATTCCTATTTTGCAAAACCGTTTTTAGGTGCTCAAGTCTATCTGAATCAAAAGTCCCATCTTCTGGAAACCTTAATTTTCTGTCACCTATTGTCCAGTCAAACGCACCGCTTCACTCCATAGTTATCATACATGTACCTTACATGTGTACCTTTAAGTGGCGGGTCGCCCGTCTTACTAGAGCTGTTCCCACACAGTAACACGTTTTCCCATTTTCTATGTATCGTTTTGTACACAACAACCAAGGCGTGCAAGCCCGCAAAATAACAATAAACGACAGGGGAGAAAACATAGCAAAAAACAAGAAAACACAAATAATACTAAATCCTATATAGGAATAACAACAAACATGCTTTTCAATGTTTGCATTTATAGAACTTGTATATAACTTAATGACTTTTCTTCATTTACCATAAACACTATAAACTTCTATAAACTATAAACACGTTATTTTATATTATCACCGGCGTATCAGATATTGAACAATTAATTAGCGCTCCTTTTTTTTTTTTTTTCTAATAGTAGGTCAAACCTACGCTGCAGTTTACAAACACACTTAAGCCTGCGGGAACCCAGACAGGAAAACACAGTCCTGTTCCTTCACAAACAAGAAGACACAGTCAAGTCTATGGTAACCCTAAGAAACCATGCTCCTCGGTTATTGGTGTCAATGGATCTCATTATCCTGAAACTTTCATGATCGAAACATGGAATACTGTTTGTCAGTTTCCATAAAAATATGCATTAAGAGTAATGCAACAGTCACTTATCATTTTGAGCAGCTGTATCAATTGATAGTTAGATCTTTGTAATGAAATGAATAGACAGTGATCTCAGATGTAATGTGTGAATTGCATTTTGAAATGGTAATACTTTGATGTTAAGTTGTGTCATTTTAGTTCAATGAACAAATGATCTGAGGTTGATGTGTATTGTATCCAAGCAATTGTAAAAAAGTGTTAGAGTTTTGAAAAATGTGCATTTTGATCATCGGGTGTGAGTTTAGTGTCTAGAGTTTTGAAAAATGACATCAAGGTTCTGAAATGAGTGCCAAAGTGATTGTAAAAAAGTGTAATATCAGGGGACAGTGGCTATTAGTGATCTGGCCTTCCGTGGCCTCTGTATTAATGTAACAGGTCACATTGTATGTGTACACTGATACTTGATAGTATAATATAGTACAAGTAAAAAACATACATAGGTATCATAGAAGTATTTTGCAGAAATGATTATGGATAGTTATCAAAATGGAGAGGAAATGCTAAATCCAGTCTCCCCAGGCTGAGCTTCTATTGCTACACCTGCTAAGTGGCTGCTGGCCCCACTATATGGATAGAGCCACACCAAGTACAAGAGTCTCCCCATTGCTATTTATATCTCCCTATCCAGTCTTCTATATGTGTCAGGGTGGGGTGCCTATTCCCCTGCATGCTTTGAAACCTATAGCACCTGGGACGCACACTTGGGATCCGGTTCCTCTGCCCCTCACATACACATGAGGAATCCCAGGTGCTCAATACGTCATACTGTCTCTTTCATCTCATGTGTAAACTATGGACAAATACATGACTAAACGTGTTTAGTTGCTTTTCCCAGAATGCTTTGCGCTATGCAAATAACGGGGACTATGATTGGCTCCCTGACATTACCCACACTGCGACTGATGCTACCCATTTCACTACCCAACAAAGACCCATAATATGCATGTGTCTGTCTGTCTGTCTGTCAAAGTATGTGTGTCTGTGTCTGTTTGTGTGTGTTTGTGTGTCTGTCTCTGTGTGAAAATGTGCCTGTCTCTGTGTGAAAGTGAGTGTGTCTGTGTCTGTGTCTGTCTGTCTGTGAAAGTGAGTGTGTGAAAGTGTGTGTGAGTGTCTGTCTGTCTGTCTGTCTTTGAAAGTGTGTGTGAGTGTCTGTCTGTCATGTAACTTGCACATCTGTTAGGGCACCATATGCAGAGATGTACACATATTGTTCCTTTTCCATATACACTCACCTAAAGGATTATTAGGAACACCATACTAATACTGTGTTTGACCCCCTTTCGCCTTCAGAACTGCCTTAATTCTACGTGGCATTGATTCAACAAGGTGCTGAAAGCATTCTTTAGAAATGTTGGCCCATATTGATAGGATAGCATCTTGCAGTTGATGGAGATTTGTGGGATGCACATCCAGGGCACGAAGCTCCCGTTCCACCTGTAGCGTAAGGTACACTTATAAATTTCAATTAAAGAAGTGAATTTATAGTATCACCTTATCACGAATCCTGGAATCTTGTAGAACTCAATTTCTGTAATAATTGGACGCAGACACCAATTCCAAAGATATAAATTGTCAAATTTATTCAAAACAAAGACTAAATGTAGCACTACACTAATTATACAAAAGGGAAAAACTAATTAAAATTCAACTCTAGATCAACAAATCAAAGACAAATCACTTCCGTGACCAAATCAAAGACCATGGGATCGCATATGATAACACAAATCGTTAAACAAAAGAGGTTATAAACACATTGACTACAATACCAGTTAGTAAGATGAAGGTGAGTCTCTTGTTAGTATTATTAGTCAGACATTAAATAACTACGCAGGTTAGTATTTATGTCAGGTAACTTCTCGTTATATATATATCAGTCTCATTAACGTTTAGGTACAGAGAAAGATCCTATCATTACTTGTTACCACAATTTCCCTTAACTGATTATTATTCAATGATTAAGGATAGGCAGGGCCACCAATAATCTAATGTCTATTAACTTGTGTCAATTTCAGACTAAACAGTTAAACAGGAATGAGAAGATATTTCTCGGCGTTGACAGATTTTATTTCTAAAATTATCAACAAAACAGTTTAATGCAACACACATTTATATTTAAGAAAACTAAATGATATTACACATTCTAGAGTTATGAATCACAGATTAACATTTCTAATTGATTTCTCAAATGTCATGAATCATGAACTCCAAACTGTTAAACTTATCTGAACTTCGTCGCAGAGAGGCCTCTCTGGCTTCGGGCTCAGATAACAGCACACGGCACGAGGTCTGTGTGGTTTGGAACAAAGGCAGTCCGGTTCGGCTTTGTCCAAGAACTTCCACTCAGTCGATGCACCTGGAAGTTGGGGTTTCGCGAAAGTAGAGTCGTTTCCAAACAGATTTTCCACTGGTTTGAAGGCTCCAAGGTTGTGCACAAAATCTTCTTTGTAAGCAGGTTTCCACCGTAGTTACTTGAAGACAAAGTCTTTGAGGAAAGCAGGGCCCTGTTTGTTCCAAGGGTCAAGTTTCTTAAAACTCAAATAGCTATTTAAATGACTGACACTTTCGTATTCAGTCGACTTAGTCATTTGTCCAGCTGTAAAACTCCACTGATCAGGTGGGCACAGGCGGGCAGCGCAGTCTGTAAAGTTCTTTATTTAATAAAGTCCTTTAAAAGAATTCTTTGTACGGCTCAATCTCCTTCTCCCAGTTTAACTCTTCTGTTGCCGGCAAAGACTTGGTTGGTTTCTGGTTCCGGTTCGGGCAACAGAGCTACAGGTTGAGCTGTGGCAGCGAGTTACTGGTTCAGGTGAGAGAGAGAGAGAAAGAAAGGCCGTGTTTGTCCTTTATAGTCTGTCAGATCAATAGGTGATTGGTTCCTGAGTTCTTGAGATTGGATTTCGGTTTCAGCCCCCAGTGTCCTATTGGAGGGGGGCTTGATTTATGACTGATGTCAATCCATGCCATCTTTTGGAAATGCCGGTTGGCCTGGGTTCGTAGCTCTATGTCGGGATTTCGGCTCTCATCCACTTCAAAGAGTTTTTATCACCCACAGGCCCCTTTCTCCAGACATCTCATAGCAGAATAACAAACTATTTGGCCTCTTCTCGGTGCCATCCTCCCCAAAACTGTCACTTTGATGCAAACCAGTTCCAAGCTGATGAGCTAAGGAAATCTGATAACTTTGGGGGGGAGAGGTCTTCTTTAGATCCGTGCTTCAGCTCAGAGCCCAAATACTCTTATCCAAATACACCCAACATAACGCTACATACCCCCTTTCTTGAATGGGACTGAGGTCGACTAGGACGTTATCCCCTTCAAGACAAAATAAGACGTTAAGCATTTATCTCAAAGTTATGTAACAGAATTCAACAGTGGACTTCACCATTCATGACCCCGAGAAATCAAAGAAAACAAACTAATAGTTCATTATTTAAGCAGAATGTATTCCAATCAAATTGACAATCCTATACTAGCACATATACAGGTTACATATTATAACACAAGTACATTAAAACAAAAAAACTATTGGTATTACTCAGTATTGAGTATGGTTACTGACGGTAACCAATAGGTGGAAGTTGATTAACAGAGGGAGGTGACTGGGAATTCAGGTGTTATTCAGGCACCTGACCTTCACTATGTCTATAATAGTTGTTAGGGACCTGGGTTCGAATGGTTGGCTTACATGGTAAGCCGGTGCCCCCTTTAGGGACATGCACAAAAAATGGTCTCATTGGGAAGTTGTACCTTGGTGGCTGTATCATATCTGTCATTCAATTCCACCGGCTTTGGTGATTCAACTTGAGCCCACAACCTGTTCAATAGATCCTGACCAATGATCAATTTCTCTGTTTCAAATTTGGAAATATAAACTGGATGAACCAACTTAATCTTCCCAAAGGTGAACTCTAACAATGCCTTTTGAGTGAGCTGTGCCTTAGTCTCTGTGTAACTTGTAATGTTCACACTACAAGCTTCCACTTTCAGTCATTGGTCTGAGGTTTCCATAATTTGTTTCAGGTTGCCCATTGTGGTGGCAGACATTAAACAAATTTCAGCCCCAGTGTCCAACAAGGCTCCTCACTCCCACACATTCTCAATGGTCACTTCTATGTAAACTTGCTTGGCTCTGCCTCTCTGTGTCAGATCACCCAGTAACATCACCAAAGTTTCAGCTTGCCTGCAGGCAACTTCCCCCACTGGGAGGTCCCAGTGGGCTGATGTGTCAGAGAAACCCCCCTGCTGTTCCTCACATCCAATCAAAAACACAGAGGCGGGGACAGGGGGTGGTTCCAGAGCTAGTCATTCCTTAGGTGGCGAGTCCGGCCCTTTACCCTGGCTACTAACTTCCAGTTTGGGAAGAGGGGGCAAAGGGAGCAGAGCTAAGCGTAGCAGTAGCTCAGAAACTGCAACATTGCTCAGAGACTGAGTTAACCCACCTAGGCTAGGAGCAGATTTCTTTTTTTTATTGTAAGCCTGGGTGTCTTGGATTCCATCCTTGGGAGGTTCTTTCCTTCTTTGAATCTCTGTCCCCTCTAACTCCAGTGGAGAAATAGGGCTCTCAGAGCGCCTTGCCAGTACTTGGGTGCTTGAATCTTTACGATCAGAAGTGCTATTGTACTTGCTTTCCCAAGCTTTCTGTGCCATTTTTTCGAATTTCAGCTATGTTCATATACATTGCGTCTGCATGTAATATGATCATTTCCTTAATCGTTGGGAACAAATTAGCAACAAACAACCCTTTAAAGCTCACCTCTTCCTCGGCCCCGGGTTGATCTTGACCCGCAAAATAGGTTTTCCTAAGCTTTTCATAGTAATCACGGGGGGACTCATGCTTACCCTGTTTGATCTGGTGTGCGGCAGTCACTGCTGCCACTGGATCAATGAACCTGGAATAGTCCCTAACTAATGCTCTGCACAAGCGTTGAAACCTATCGCAGACCATGGACCCTTGCCTCTCCATCCAAGAATGGACTTGGCGAGAGGTAGTTTTGCGGATTAGGAGAACCTTTTCCTTCTCCGTAGCCTCAGGATAGAAACTCAAAGCATACTTAATGTCCTTAATATACGCTTCCACATTTCCTTCCTTGTCTGCTGGGTTAAAGGTTTCACAATCTTTAGCCAGTTCTCTCAACTGGCGCATGTTAACCTTTCGGTCTGGACTCTCGGGAGAGGAAGTTCGTCTGTGCGACGAGCTTCTTACCCTGGGTGGAGAAAGACTACAGGGAGGGGTACGATCAGGACGAGGCAACCCGGGGCCTAAATGTGGAGACGGTGTGCGACTCCGTGCATTGGCCGGTTCCGGCTGTTCCTTTATGCTGTCAGGTGTCAGCTTTGCAGCCCACCAAGAGGCAGCTTTCAGGGCCCCTATTTGTTGCTTGAGACGCTCATTTTCAACTTCAGTTGATTTGAGTTCTCCCCTAAGCACCTGATTTACTCTCCTCATTTCTTCACTGTCCCTTTTTAAATGTATGACCTCGCCTTCGAGTATCTCCATTTTTACAGTGCCCAAATCTTTCTCCCTGACTGTTTTGCAAAGACGCATTTCCAAAACATCCCGGTCCTTCAAAACTATCCTTTCATTTTCAACCGCTTTACATCTGTCATTTTGCAGACCTTTTACTTGGATCAGAGTTGTTTCCAATTCAACTTGACATTGTCTTAAATCATTTCCTAATTGCTCTCTCTGTTCAATTAAGTCCTCTTTTTCAGCATTCAACACAATGACTTGTTTTCCACAAGTATCTAGCTTTCCTTCAAATTCTAAAACCATTCCATGCCGTTTGGCTCTTTCTTCTTTCGCTTTAGCATACTTTTCTCCTAGCTTTTTCAGTTTTTCAAACTTGCTTATGATCCAGTTCACTACCCTTGAGCTCGCAAGCGCTAAGCTAGCCATAACTTTCATCACCTCTATCGACTCTTTTTCGAGTTGCGTCGTAGTGTCGTTTACCAACTGAGTTCAACGCGACTCTACTTCAAAGTCCAAACTGCCTAGGCGTCCAAGGAATTCAGGAATCTCTGTTCCTGGTACCTTAACAATCAATGCTTCACATGGGGACATTTGGGTAATCATTGTTTTGGCTATTCAGTAACAACCCAACAGAACAGTACTCGATTAATCACCTAATGACTCTAATGCCAACGCTTAGGATATCAACAATTTATCACAAGTAACTAAAACAGACTTAATCTTTTGTGACTTTGGATTTATGACTGATGTCAATCCATGCCATCTTTTGGAAATGCCGGTTGGCCTGGGTTCGTAGCTCTATGTCGGGATTTCGGCTCTCATCCACTTCAAAGAGTTTTTATCACCTACAGGCCCCTTTCTCCAGACATCTCATAGCAGAATTCCAAACTATTTGGCCTCTTCTCGGTGCCATCCTCCCCAAAACTGTCACTTTGATGCAAACCAGTTCCAAGCTGATGAGCTAAGGAAATCTGATAACTTTGGGGGGGGAGAGGTCTTCTTTAGATCAGTGCTTCAGCTCAGAGCCCAAATGCTCTTATCCAAATACACCCAACATAACGCTACATATGTATGTATGTATGTATATATGTGTAGAAGGAAAATTAGAAATTATTTTCTTACACCTGTTTTTCTCTCTTGTATACTTAAGAAAGATACGGTCAAGCTAGAAGGTCAGCCCAGAAGATAGTTTGATTTCTGTTTGTTATTTACGATGAGAACCTTGGAGACATTGTCAAACGGTATGACCTACGTGCCTGTTCCCTAAAACCATGTGTTGACCTATGAACTCTGTTCTATAATGATATATGTTCTGCTTAGTTAGCCTTTAAGATAACATAGTAATGACTTTCTAGCATGTATGGATGTATGTATGTATGTATATATATATATATATATATATATATATATGTATGTATGTATGTCCAATTGCTTTGACAATACAAATGAATTGAATTGAGAGGAAGAGAGAGAGAGAGAGAGAGAGAGAGAAAGAGAGAGAGAGAGACAGACAGACAGACAGACAGCTCAGCGATGACATCACGAGCCTCTCTCAGCTGACTGCTATGACATCACAGAGCACGTACATTCCGTTGCTTGTCGTCTGTCAACCACTCAGTCACTGCTAGCCAGACTGTCCCTAAGACAAAGTGTACAATACTTCAATTATATCTCCTCCAGACAGATAAAGAGTATTAAGAGCTACGATGAAGTTACCCAGGAGACGTAAAAAGCTTGCATCACCTGGTATTTCCTGGAGGTCACCCATCCAAGTACTAACCAGGCCCTGGCCCATTTAGTTTCCAAGGTCTGACGAGATCGGGCACGTTCAGGACGGTGTGGCCGCAAGCCGAGATGCCTGGCTGCATGATGTCTCTTAAAGGCTGGCGGGTATTGACGGAATTTCCAGCAAAAAATAAAAAATAAAAAAATAAAAAAATGGAGGGAAAAATAACAGTGCAGGAAAGGGTGTTGAAAGTAGCCGGGAACGTGTACAATTCTTCAATTATATCTCCTCCAGACAGAAAGAGAGTATTAAGATCTACGATGATGTTACCCAGGAGACGTATAAAGCTTGCAGCACCTGGTATTTCCAGGAGGTCACCCATCCAAGTACTGACCAGGCCCTGCCCTGTTTAGCTTCCGAGATCTGATGAGATCGGTCGCGTTCAGGACGGCGTGGCCGCAAGCCGAGAGGCCTGGCAGCATGATGTCTCTTAAAGGCGGGCGGGTTTTGACGGACCTTCCAGCAAAAAAAAAAAGAAAAAAGAAAACTGGAGGGAAAAATATCAGTGCAGCAAAGGGTGTTGAAAGTTGCCGGGTACGTGTACATTTCTTCAATTGTATCTTCTCCTGACAGAAAGAGAGTATTAAGAGCTACGATTAAGTTACCCAGGAGACGTAAAAAGCTTGCAGTACCTAGTTTTTCCAGGAGGTCACCAATCCAAATACTGACCAGGTCCTGCCGCGTTTTGCTTCCTAGATCTGACAAGATCGGGCGCGTTCAGGACGGTGTGGCCGCAAGCCAAAAAGCCTGGCTGCATGATGTCTCTTAAAGGCTGGCGGGTATTGACGGAACTTCCAGCAAAAAAAAGAAAAATGGAGGGAAAAATACCAGTGCAGCAAATGGTGTTGAAAGTAGCCGGGTACGTGTACAAATCCTCAATTATAACACCTCCAGACAGAAAGAGAGTATTAAGAGCTACAATGAAGTTACTCAGGAGACTAAAAAGCTTGCAGCACCAGGTATTTCCAGGAGGTCTCCCATCCAAGTACTGACCAGGCCCTGCCCCGTTTAGCTTCTGAGATCTGACAAGATCAGGCACGTTCAGGTCAGTGTGGCTGCAAGCCTAGATAGCTGGCTGCATGATGTCTCTTAAAGGCTGGAGGGTATTGACGGAACTTCCGGCAAAAAAAAAAAGAAAAAAGAAAAATGGAGGGAAAAATATCAGTGCAGCAAAGGGTGTTGAAAGTAGCCGGGAACGTGTACAATTCTTCAATTATATCTCCTCCAGACAGAAAGAGAGTATTAAGATCTACGATGATGTTACCCAGGAGACGTATAAAGCTTGCAGCACCTGGTATTTCCAGGAGGTCACCCATCCAAGTACTGACCAGGCCCTGCCCTGTTTAGCTTCCGAGATCTGATGAGATCGGTCGCGTTCAGGACGGCGTGGCCGCAAGCCGAGAGGCCTGGCAGCATGATGTCTCTTAAAGGCGGGCGGGTTTTGACGGACCTTCCAGCAAAAAAAAAAAGAAAAAAGAAAACTGGAGGGAAAAATATCAGTGCAGCAAAGGGTGTTGAAAGTTGCCGGGTACGTGTACATTTCTTCAATTGTATCTTCTCCTGACAGAAAGAGAGTATTAAGAGCTACGATTAAGTTACCCAGGAGACGTAAAAAGCTTGCAGTACCTAGTTTTTCCAGGAGGTCACCAATCCAAATACTGACCAGGTCCTGCCGCGTTTTGCTTCCTAGATCTGACAAGATCGGGCGCGTTCAGGACGGTGTGGCCGCAAGCCAAAAAGCCTGGCTGCATGATGTCTCTTAAAGGCTGGCGGGTATTGACGGAACTTCCAGCAAAAAAAAGAAAAATGGAGGGAAAAATACCAGTGCAGCAAATGGTGTTGAAAGTAGCCGGGTACGTGTACAAATCCTCAATTATAACACCTCCAGACAGAAAGAGAGTATTAAGAGCTACAATGAAGTTACTCAGGAGACTAAAAAGCTTGCAGCACCAGGTATTTCCAGGAGGTCTCCCATCCAAGTACTGACCAGGCCCTGCCCCGTTTAGCTTCTGAGATCTGACAAGATCAGGCACGTTCAGGTCAGTGTGGCTGCAAGCCTAGATAGCTGGCTGCATGATGTCTCTTAAAGGCTGGAGGGTATTGACGGAACTTCCGGCAAAAAAAAAAAGAAAAAAGAAAAATGGAGGGAAAAATATCAGTGCAGCAAAGGGTGTTGAAAGTAGCCGGGTACGTGTACAATTCTTCAATTATATCTCCTCCAGACTGAAAGAGAGTATTACGAGCTACGATGAAGTTACCCAGGAGACGTATAAAGCTTGCAGTACCTGGTATTTCCAGGAGGTCACCCATCCAAGTACTGACCAGGACCTGCCCCGTTCAGCTTACGCGATCTGACGAGATCGAGCGCGTTCAGGACGGTGTGGACACAAGCCGAGAGGCCTGGCTGCATGATGTCTCTTAATGGTTGGCGGGTATTCACGGAACTTCCGGCAAAAAAAAAAAAAAAGAAAAACGGAGGGAAAAATATCAGTGCAGCAAAGGATGTTGAAAGTAGCCAGGTACGTGTACAATACTTCAATTATATCTCCTCCAGACAGAAAGAGAGTATTAAGAGCTACGATAAAGTTACCCAGAAGACGTAAAAAGCTTGCAGAACCAGGTATTTCCAGGAGGTCCCACATTCAAGTAATGACCAGGCCCTGCCCCGTTTAGCTTCCGAGATCTGACGAGATGGGGCGCGTTCAGGACGGTGTGGTTGCAAGGCAAGAGGCCTGGCTGTATGATGTCTCTTAAAGGCTGGAGGGTATTGATGGAACTTCCAGCAAAAAAAAAAAAAAAGAAAAACGGAGGGAAAAATATCAGTGCAGCAAATGGTGTTGAAAGTAGCCGGGTACGTGTACAATTCTTCAATTATATCTCCTCCAGACTGAAAGAGAGTATTAAGAGCTACGATGAAGTTACACAGGATACGTAAAAAGCTTGCATCACCTGGTATTTCCAGGAGGTCACCCATCCAAGTACTAACCAGGCCCTGGCCCGTTTAGTTTCCAAGGTCTGACGAGATCGGGCACGTTCAGGACGGTGTGGCCGCAAGCCAAGAGGCCTGGCTGCATGATGTCTCTAAATGGCTGGAGGGTATTGACAGAACTTCCAGCAAAAAAAAATGAAAAAAGAAAAATGGAGGGAAAAATATCTGTGCAGTAAAGGGTGTTGAAAGTAGCCGGGTACGTGTACAATTCTTCAATTAAATCTCCTCCAGACAGAAAGAGAGTATTAAAAGCTACGACGAAGTTCCCCAGGTGACGTAAACAGCTTGCAGCACCTGGTACTTCCAGGAGGTCTCCCATCCAAGTACTGACCAGGTCCTGCCCCGTTTAGTTTCCGAGATCTGACGAGATTGGGGGCGTTTAGGACGGTGTGGCCGCAAGCCGAGAGGCCTGGCTGCATGATGTCTCTTAAAGGCTGGCGGGTATTGACGGAACTTCTAGCAAAAAAAAAAAAAAAAAAAAAAAAAAAAAAGAAAAATGGAGGCAAAAATATCAGTGCACCAAAGGGTGTTGAAAGTAGCCGGGTACGTGTACAATTCTTCAATTATATCTCCTCCAGACAGAAAGAGAGTATTAAGAGCTACGATAAAGTTACCCAGGAGACGTAAAAAGCTTGCAGCACCTGGTATTCCCAGGAGGTCACCCATCCAAGTACTGAACAGGCCCTGCCCCGTTTAGCTTCCGGGATCTGATGTGATCGGTCGCGCTCAGGACGGTGTGGTCGCAAGCAAGAGGCCTGACTGCATGATGTCTCTTAAAGGCTTGAGGGTATTGATGGAACTTCCAGCAAAAAAAATAAGAAAAAAGAAAAATGGAGAGAAACAAATCAGTGCAGCAAAGGGTTTTGAAAGTAGCCGGATACGTGTACAATATTTCAATTATATCTCCTCCAGACAGAAAGAGAATATTAAGAGCGGCGATGAAGTTACCCAGGAGAAGTAAAAAGCTTGCATTACCTGGTATTTCCAGGAGGTCACCCATCCAAGTACTGACCAGGCCCTGCCCCGTTCAGCTTCCGAGATCTGACGAGATCGGGCGCATTCAGGACGGTGTGGCCGCAAGCCGAGAGGCCTGGCTGCATAATGTCTCTAAAAGGCTGGAGGGTATTGACGGAACTTCCAGCAAAAAAAAAAGAAATAAGAAAAATGGAGGGAAAAATTTCAGTGCAGCAAAGGGTGTTGAAAGTAGCCGGGTACGTGTACAATACTTCAATTATATCTCCTCCAGACAGAAAGAGAGTATTAAGAGCTACGATGAAGTTACCCAAGTAACGAAAAAAGCTTGCAGCACCTGGTATTTCCAGGAGGTCACCCATCCAAGTACAGACCAGGCCCTGCCCCGTTCAGCTTCCGAGATCTGACGAGATCGGGCGCGTTCAGGACGGTGTGGCCGCAAGCCAAGAGGCCTGGCTGCATGAAGTCTCTTAAAGGCTGGAGGGTATTGACGGAACTTCCAGCAAGAAATAAAAGAAAAAAGAAAAATGGAGGGAAATATATCAGTGCAGCAAAGGGTGTTGAAAGTAGCCGGGTACGTGTACAATTCTTCAATTATATCTCCTCCAGACTGTAAGAGAGTATTAAGAGCTACGATGAAGTTACCCAAGTGATGTAAAAAGCTTGCAGCACCTGGTATTTCCAGGAGGTCTCCCATGTAAGTACTGACCAGGCCCTGCCCCGTTTAGCTTCCGAGATCTGATGAGATTGGGCGCGTTCAGGACGGTGTGGCCGCAAACCAAGAGGCCTGGCTGCATGATGTCTCTTAAAGGCTGGCGGGTATTGACGGAACTGCCAGCAAAAAAAAGAAATAAGAAAAATGGAGGGAAAAATTTCAGTGCAGCAAAGGGTGTTAAAAGTAGCCGGGTACGTGTACAATAATTCAATTATATCTCCTCCAGACAGAAAGAGAGTATTAAGAGCTACGATGAAGTTACCCAAGTGACGTAATAAGCTTGCAGCACCTGGTATTTCCAGGAGGTCTCCCATCCAAGTACTGATCAGGCCCTGCCCCGTTTAGCTTCCGAGATCTGACGAGATCGGGCGCATTCAGGACGGTGTGGCCACAAGCCAAGACGCCTGGCTGCATGATGTCTCTTAAAGGTTGGCGGGTATTGACGGAACTTCCAGCAGAAAAATAAAATTAAAATTAAAATAAAAAAATGGATGGAAAAATATCAGTGCAGGAAAGGGTGTTGAAAGTAGCCGGGTACGTGTACAATTCTTCAATTATATCTCCTCCAGACAGAAAGAGAGTATTAAGAGCTACGATGAAGTTACCCAGGAGACGTAAAAAGCTTGCAGCACCTGGTATTTCTAGGAGTTCTCACATTCAAGTACTGACCAGGCCCTGCCCCGTTTAGCTTCCGAGATCTGATGAGTTCGAGCGCGTTCAGGACAATGTGTCCGCATGCCAAGAGGCCTGGCTGCATGATGTCTCTTAAAGGCTGGAGGGTATTGATGGAACTTCCAGCAAAATAAAGAAGAAAAAAGAAAAATGGAGGGAAAAATATCAGTGCAGCAAAGGCTGTTGAAAGTAGCCAGGTACGTGTACAATACTTCAATTATATCTCTCCCAGACAGATAGAGAGTATTAAGAGCTACGATGAAGTTACCCAGGAGACGTAAAAAGCTTTCAGTACCTGGTATTTCTAGGAGGTCTTTCATCCAAGTACTGACCAGGCCCTGCCACGTTTTGCTTCCAAGATCTGACGAGATGGGGCGCGTTCAGGACGGTGTGGTTGCAAGCCAAGAGGCCTGGCTGCATGATGTCTCTTAAACGCTGGAGGGAATTGATGGAACTTCCAGCAAGAAAAAAAAAAAAAAAAATAGAAAAATGGAGGGAAAAATATCAGTGCAGCAAAGGGTGTTGAAAGTAACTGGGTACGTGTACAATACTTCAATTATATCTCCTCCAGACAGAAAGAGAGTATTAAGAGCTACGATAAAATTACCCAGGAGACGTAAAAGCTTGCAGCACCAGGTATTTCCAGGAGGTCTCACATTCAAGTACTGACCAGGTCCTGCCCCGTTTAGCTTCCGAGATCTGACGTGATCGGGCGCGTCCAGGACGGTGAGGCCGCAAGCCGAGAGGCCTGGCTGCATGATGTCTCTTAAAGGTTGGCGGGTATTGACGGAACTTCCAGCAAAAAAAAAAAAAAAAAGAAAAGTGGATGGAAAAATATCAGTGTAGCAAAGGGTGTTGACAGTAGCTGAGTACGTGTACAATACTTCAATTATATCTCCTCCAGACAGAAAGAGAGTATTAAGAGCTACGATGAAGTTACCCAGGAGACGTAAAAAGCTTGCAGCACCTGGTATTTCTAGGAGGTCTTTCATCCAAGTACTGACCAGGCCCTGCCCCGTTTAGCTTCCGAGATCTGATGAGATCGGGCGCGTTCAGAACGGTGTGGCCGCAAGCCGAGAGTCCTGGCTGCATGATGTCTCTTAAAGGCTGGAGGGTATTGACGGAACTTTCAGCAAAGAACAAAAGAAAAAAGAAAAATGGAGGGAAAAATATCAGTGCAGCAAAGGATGTTGAAAATAGCCGGGTACGTGTACAATTCCTCAATTATAACACCTCCAGACAGATAGAGAGTATTAAGAGCTACGATGAAGTTACCCAGGAGACGTAAAAAGCTTGCAGCACCAGGTATTTCCAGGAGGTCTCCCATACAAGTACTGACTAGGCCCTGCCCCGTTTAGTTTGCGAGATCTGACGAGATCGGGCGCATTCAGTACGGTGTGGCCACAAGCCGAGAGTCCTGGCTGCATGATGTCTCTTAAAGACTGGCGGGTATTGACGGAACTTCCAGCAAAAAAAAAAGAAAAAAATAAATAGAAAAATGGAGGGAAAAATATCAGTGCAGCAAAGGGTGTTGAAAGTAGCCGGTTACGTGAACAATTCTTCAATTATATCTCCTCCAGACAGAAAGAGAGTGTTATGAGCTACGATAAAGTTACCCAGGAGACGTAAAAAGCTTGCAGCACCAGGTATTTCCAGGAGGTCCCACATTCAAGTAATGACCAGGCCCTGCCCCGTTTAGCTTCCGAGATCTGACGAGATGGGGCGCGTTCAGGACGGTGTGGTTGCAAGCCAAGAGGCCTGGCTGCATGATGTCTCTTAAAGGCTGGCGGGTATTGACGGAACAGCCAGCAAAAAAAAAAAAGAGAAATGGAGGGAAAAATATCAGTGCAGCAATGGCTGTTGAAAGTAGCCGGGTACGTGTACAATTCTTCAATTATATCTTCTCCAGACAGAAAGAGAGTATTAAGAGCTACGATGAAGTTCCCCAGGAGACGTAAAAAGCTGGCAACACCTGGTATTTCCAGGAGGTCTCACATTTAAGTACTGACCAGGTCCTGCCCCGTTTAGCTTCCGAGATCTGACAAGATCGGGCGCGTTCAGGACGGTGTGGCCGCAAGCCGAGATGTCTGGCTGCATGATGTCTCTTAAAGGCTGGCGGGTATTGACGGAATTTCCAGCAAAAAAAAAAAAAAAAAAGAGAAAAATGGAGGGAAAAATATCAGTGCAGCAAAGGGTGTTGACAGTAGCTGGGTACGTGTACAATTCTTCAATTATATCTCCTCCAGACAGAAAGAGAGAATTAAGAGCTACGATAAAGTTACCCAGGAGACGTAAAAGCTTGCAGCACCAGGTATTTCCAGGAGGTCTCCCATCCAAGTACTGACCAGGTCCTGCCCCGTTTAGCTTCCGAGATCTTACGAGATCGGGCGTGTTCAGGACGGTGTGGCCGCAAACCGAGAGGCCTGGCTGCATGATGTCTCTTAAAGGTTGGCGGGTATTGACGGAACTTCCAGCAAAAAAAAAAAAAAAAAGAAAAATGGATGGAAAAATATCAGTGCAGCAAAGGGTGTTGACAGTAGCCGGTTACGTGAACAATTCTTCAATTATATCTCCTCCAGACAGAAAGAGAGTGTTAAGAGCTACGATAAAGTTACCCAGGAGACGTAAAAAGCTTGCAGCACCAGGTATTTCCAGGAGGTCCCACATTCAAGTAATGACCAGTCCCTGCCCCATTTAGCTTCCGAGATCTGACGAGATGGGGAGCGTTCAGGACGGTGTGGTTGCAAGCCAAGAGGCCTGGCTGCATGATGTCTCTTAAACACTGGAGGGAATTGATGGAACTTCCAGCAAGAAAAAATAAAATAAAAAATAGAAAAATGGAGGGAAAAATATCAGTGCAGCAAAGGGTGTTGAAAGTAACTGGGTACGTGTACAATACTTCAATTATATCTCCTCCAGACAGAAAGAGAGTATTAAGAGCTACGATAAAATTACCCAGGAGACGTAAAAGCTTGCAGCACAAGGTATTTCCAGGAGGTCTCACATTCAAGTACTGACCAGGTCCTGCCCCGTTTAGCTTCCGAGATCTGACGAGATCGGGCGCGTTCAGGACGGTGAGGCCGCAAGCCGAGAGGCCTGGCTGCATGATGTCTCTTAAATGTTGGCGGGTATTGACGGAACTTCCAGCAAAAAAAAAAAAAAAAAAGAAAAGTGGATGGAAAAATATCAGTGTAGCAAAGGGTGTTGACAGTAGCTGAGTACGTGTACAATACTTCAATTATATCTCCTCCAGACAGAAAGAGAGTATTAAGAGCTACGATGAAGTTACCCAGGAGACGTAAAAAGCTTGCAGCACCTAGTATTTCTAGGAGGTCTTTCATCCAAGTACTGACCAGGCCCTGCCCCGTTTAGCTTCCGAGATCTGATGAGATCGGGCGCGTTCAGAAGGGTGTGGCCGCAAGCCGAGAGTCCTGGCTGCATGATGTCTCTTAAAGGCTGGAGGGTATTGACGGAACTTTCAGCAAAGAACAAAAGAAAAAAGAAAAATGGAGGGAAAAATATCAGTGCAGCAAAGGGTGTTGAAAATAGCCGGGTACGTGTACAATTCCTCAATTATAACACCTCCAGACAGATAGAGAGTATTAAGAGCTACGATGAAGTTACCCAGGAGACGTAAAAAGCTTGCAGCACCAGGTATTTCCAGGAGGTCTCCCATACAAGTACTGACTAGGCCCTGCCCCGTTTAGTTTCCGAGATCTGACGAGATCGGGCGCATTCAGTACGGTGTGGCCACAAGCCGAGAGTCCTGGCTGCATGATGTCTCTTAAAGACTGGCGGGTATTGACGGAACTTCCAGCAAAAAAAAAAGAAAAAAATAAATAGAAAAATGGAGGGAAAAATATCAGTGCAGCAAAGGGTGTTGAAAGTAGCCGGTTACGTGAACAATTCTTCAATTATATCTCCTCCAGACAGAAAGAGAGTGTTATGAGCTACGATAAAGTTACCCAGGAGACGTAAAAAGCTTGCAGCACCAGGTATTTCCAGGAGGTCCCACATTCAAGTAATGACCAGGCCCTGCCCCGTTTAGCTTCCGAGATCTGACGAGATGGGGCGCGTTCAGGACGGTGTGGTTGCAAGCCAAGAGGCCTGGCTGCATGATGTCTCTTAAAGGCTGGCGGGTATTGACGGAACAGCCAGCAAAAAAAAAAAAGAGAAATGGAGGGAAAAATATCAGTGCAGCAAAGGCTGTTGAAAGTAGCCGGGTACGTGTACAATTCTTCAATTATATCTTCTCCAGACAGAAAGAGAGTATTAAGAGCTACGATGAAGTTCCCCAGGAGACGTAAAAAGCTGGCAACACCTGGTATTTCCAGGAGGTCTCACATTTAAGTACTGACCAGGTCCTGCCCCGTTTAGCTTCCGAGATCTGACAAGATCGGGCGCGTTCAGGACGGTGTGGCCGCAAGCCGAGATGTCTGGCTGCATGATGTCTCTTAAAGGCTGGCGGGTATTGACGGAATTTCCAGCAAAAAAAAAAAAAAAAAAGAGAAAAATGGAGGGAAAAATATCAGTGCAGCAAAGGGTGTTGACAGTAGCTGGGTACGTGTACAATTCTTCAATTATATCTCCTCCAGACAGAAAGAGAGAATTAAGAGCTACGATAAAGTTACCCAGGAGACGTAAAAGCTTGCAGCACCAGGTATTTCCAGGAGGTCTCCCATCCAAGTACTGACCAGGTCCTGCCCCGTTTAGCTTCCGAGATCTTACGAGATCGGGCGTGTTCAGGACGGTGTGGCCGCAAACCGAGAGGCCTGGCTGCATGATGTCTCTTAAAGGTTGGCGGGTATTGACGGAACTTCCAGCAAAAAAAAAAAAAAAAAAGAAAAATGGATGGAAAAATATCAGTGCAGCAAAGGGTGTTGACAGTAGCCGGTTACGTGAACAATTCTTCAATTATATCTCCTCCAGACAGAAAGAGAGTGTTAAGAGCTACGATAAAGTTACCCAGGAGACGTAAAAAGCTTGCAGCACCAGGTATTTCCAGGAGGTCCCACATTCAAGTAATGACCAGGCCCTGCCCCATTTAGCTTCCGAGATCTGACAAGATCGGGCGCGTTCAGGACGGTGTGGCCGCAAGCCGAGATGTCTGGCTGCATGATGTCTCTTAAAGGCTGGCGGGTATTGACGGAATTTCCAGCAAAAAAAAAAAAAAAAAAGAGAAAAATGGAGGGAAAAATATCAGTGCAGCAAAGGGTGTTGACAGTAGCTGGGTACGTGTACAATTCTTCAATTATATCTCCTCCAGACAGAAAGAGAGAATTAAGAGCTACGATAAAGTTACCCAGGAGACGTAAAAGCTTGCAGCACCAGGTATTTCCAGGAGGTCTCCCATCCAAGTACTGACCAGGTCCTGCCCCGTTTAGTTTCCGAGATCTTACGAGATCGGGCGTGTTCAGGACGGTGTGGCCGCAAACCGAGAGGCCTGGCTGCATGATGTCTCTTAAAGGTTGGCGGGTATTGACGGAACTTCCAGCAAAAAAAAAAAAAAAAAAGAAAAATGGATGGAAAAATATCAGTGCAGCAAAGGGTGTTGACAGTAGCCGGTTACGTGAACAATTCTTCAATTATATCTCCTCCAGACAGAAAGAGAGTGTTAAGAGCTACGATAAAGTTACCCAGGAGACGTAAAAAGCTTGCAGCACCAGGTATTTCCAGGAGGTCCCACATTCAAGTAATGACCAGGCCCTGCCCCATTTAGCTTCCGAGATCTGACGAGATGGGGAGCGTTCAGGACGGTGTGGTTGCAAGCCAAGAGGCCTGGCTGCATGATGTCTCTTAAACACTGGAGGGAATTGATGGAACTTCCAGCAAGAAAAAATAAAATAAAAAATAGAAAAATGGAGGGAAAAATATCAGTGCAGCAAAGGGTGTTGAAAGTAACTGGGTACGTGTACAATACTTCAATTATATCTCCTCCAGACAGAAAGAGAGTATTAAGAGCTACGATAAAATTACCCAGGAGACGTAAAAGCTTGCAGCACAAGGTATTTCCAGGAGGTCTCACATTCAAGTACTGACCAGGTCCTGCCCCGTTTAGCTTCCGAGATCTGACGAGATCGGGCGCGTTCAGGACGGTGAGGCCGCAAGCCGAGAGGCCTGGCTGCATGATGTCTCTTAAATGTTGGCGGGTATTGACGGAACTTCCAGCAAAAAAAAAAAAAAAAAAGAAAAGTGGATGGAAAAATATCAGTGTAGCAAAGGGTGTTGACAGTAGCTGAGTACGTGTACAATACTTCAATTATATCTCCTCCAGACAGAAAGAGAGTATTAAGAGCTACGATGAAGTTACCCAGGAGACGTAAAAAGCTTGCAGCACCTAGTATTTCTAGGAGGTCTTTCATCCAAGTACTGACCAGGCCCTGCCCCGTTTAGCTTCCGAGATCTGATGAGATCAGGCGCGTTCAGAACGGTGTGGCCGCAAGCCGAGAGTCCTGGCTGCATGATGTCTCTTAAAGGCTGGAGGGTATTGACGGAACTTTCAGCAAAGAACAAAAGAAAAAAGAAAAATGGAGGGAAAAATATCAGTGCAGCAAAGGGTGTTGAAAATAGCCGGGTACGTGTACAATTCCTCAATTATAACACCTCCAGACAGATAGAGAGTATTAAGAGCTACGATGAAGTTACCCAGGAGACGTAAAAAGCTTGCAGCACCAGGTATTTCCAGGAGGTCTCCCATACAAGTACTGACTAGGCCCTGCCCCGTTTAGTTTCCGAGATCTGACGAGATCGGGCGCGTTCAGGACGGTGTGGCCGCAAGCCGAGATGCCTGGCTGCATGATGTCTCTTAAAGACTGGCGGGTATTGACGGAACAGCCAGCAAAAAAAAAAAGAGAAATGGAGGGAAAAATATCAGTGCAGCAAAGGCTGTTGAAAGTAGCCGGGTACGTGTACAATTCTTCAATTATATCTTCTCCAGACAGAAAGAGAGTATTAAGAGCTACGATGAAGTTCCGCACGAGACGTAAAAAGCTGG
The DNA here is from genome assembly GCF_036373705.1 of Amia ocellicauda. NCBI lineage: Eukaryota > Metazoa > Chordata > Actinopteri > Amiiformes > Amiidae > Amia > Amia ocellicauda. The sequence continues at coordinate 540,813 of NW_027102920.1, forward strand.
CAACACCTGGTATTTCCAGGAGGTCTCACATTTAAGTACTGACCAGGTCCTGCCCCGTTTAGCTTCCGAGATCTGACAAGATCGGGCGCGTTCAGGACGGTGTGGCCGCAAGCCGAGATGTCTGGCTGCATGATGTCTCTTAAAGGCTGGCGGGTATTGACGGAATTTCCAGCAAAAAAAAAAAAAAAAAAAGAGAAAAATGGAGGGAAAAATATCAGTGCAGCAAAGGGTGTTGACAGTAGCTGGGTACGTGTACAATTCTTCAATTATATCTCCTCCAGACAGATAGAGAGTATTAAGAGCTACGATAAAGTTACCCAGGAGACGTAAAAGCTAGCAGCACCAGGTATTTCCAGGAGGTCTCACATTCATGTACTGACCAGGTCCTGCCCCGTTTAGCTTCCGAGATCTGACGAGATCGGGCGCGTTCAGGATGGTGTGGCCGCAAGCCGAGATGCCTGGCTGCATGATGTCTCTTAAAGGCTGGCGGGTATTGACGGAACTGCCAGCAAAAAAAAAAAAGAAAAATAGAGGGAAATATACCAGTGCAGCAAAGGGTGTTGAAAGTAGCCGGGTACGTGTACAATTCTTCAATTATATCTCCTGGAGACAGAAAGAGAGTATTAAGAGCTACGATGAAGTTACCCAGGAGACGTAAAAAGCTTGCAGCACCTGGTATTTCTAGGAGGTCTTCCATCCAAGTACTGACCAGGCCCTGCCCCGTTTAGCTTCCGAGATCTGACGAGATCGGGCGCATTCAGGACGGTGTGGCCACAAGCCGAAAGGCCTGGCTGCATGATGTCTCTTAAAGGTTGGCGGGTATTTACGGAACTTCCAGCAAAAAAAAAAAAGAAAAAAAGAAAAAAGAAAAATGGATGGAAAAATATCAGTGCAGCAAAGGGTGTTGATAGTAGCTGGATACGTGTACAATACTTCAATTATATCTCCTCCAGACAGAGAGAGAGTATTAAGAGCTACGATAAAGTTACCCAGGAGACGTAAAAGCTTGCAGCACTAGGTATTTCCAGGAGGTCTCACAGTCATGTACTGACCAGGTCCTGCCCCGTTTAGCTTCTGAGATCTGACGAGATCGGGCGCGTTCAGGATGGTGTGGCCGCAAGCCGAGATGCCTGGCTGCATGATGTCTCTTAAAGGCTGGCGGGTATTGACGGAACTGCCAGCAAAAAAAAAAAAGAAAAATAGAGGGAAAAATACCAGTGCAGTAAAGGCTGTTGAAAGTAGCCGGGTACGTGTACAATTCCTCAATTATAACACCTCCAGACAGATAGAGAGTATTAAGAGCTACGATGAAGTTACCCAGGAGACGTAAAAAGCTTGCAGCACCAGGTATTTCCTGGAGGTCTCCCATCCAAGTACTCATCAGGCCCTGCCCCGTTTAGCTTCCGAGATCTGACGAGATCAGGCGCGTTTAGGACAATGTGGCCGCAAGCCAAGAGGCCTGGCTGCATGATGTCTCTTAAAGGCTGGCGGGTATTGACGGAACTTCCAGCAAAAAAAAAAAAAGAAAAATGCAGGGAAAAATATCAGTGCACCAAAGGCTGTTGAAAGTAGCCGGGTACATGTACAATTCCTCAATTATAACACCTCCAGACAGATAGAGAGTATTAAGAGCTACGATGAAGTTTCCCAGGAGACGTTAAAAGCTTGCAGCACCAGGTATTTCCTGGAGGTCTCCCATCAAAGTACTGATCAGGCCCTGCCCCGTTTAGCTTCCGAGATCTGAGGAGATCGGGCGCGTTCAGGACAATGTGGCCGCAAGCCAAGAGGCCTGGCTGCATGATGTCTCTTAAAGGCTGGCGGGTATTGACGGAACTTCCAGCAAAAAAAAAAAGAGAAATGGTGGTAAAAATATCAGTGCAGCAAAGGGTGTTGAAAGTAGACGGGTACGTGTACAATACTTCAATTATATCTCCTCCAGACAGATAGAGAGTATAAAGAGCAACGATAAAGTTACCCAGGAGACGTAAAAGCTTGCAGCACTAGGTATTTCCAGGATGTCTCACAATCAAGTACTGACCAGGTCCTGCCCCGTTTAGCTTCCGAGATCTGACGAGATCGGGCGCGTTCAGGATGGTGTGGCCGCAAGCCGAGATGCCTGGCTGCATGATGTCTCTTAAAGGCTGGCGGGTATTGACGGAACTGCCAGCAAAAAAAAAAAAGAAAAATAGAGGGAAAAATACCAGTGCAGCAAAGGGTGTTGAAAGTAGCCGGGTACGTGTACAATTCTTCAATTATATATTCTCCAGACAGAAAGAGAGTATTAAGAGCTACGATGAAGTTCCCCAGGAGACGTAAAAAGCTGGCAGCACCTGGTATTTCCAGAAGATCTCCCATCCAAGTACTGACCAGGTCCTGCCCCGTTTAGTTTCTGAGATCTTCCGAGATCGGGCGCGTTCAGGACTGTGTGTCCGCAAGCCGAGAGGCCTGGTTGCATGATGTATCTTAAAGGCTGGCGGATATTGACGGAACTTCCAGAAATAATAATAAAGAAAAAGAAAAATGGAGGGAAAAATATCAGTGCAGCAATGGGTGTTGAAAGTAGCTGGGTACGTGTACAATACTTCAATTATATCTCCTCCAGACAGAAAGAGAGTATTAAGAGCTACGATGAAGTTACCCAGGAGACGTAAAAAGCTTGCAGCACCTGGTATTTCTAGGAGGTCAGCCATCCAAGTACTGACCAGGCCCTGCCCCGTTTAGCTTCCGAGATCTTACGAGATCGGGCGCGTTCAGGATGGTGTGGCCGCAAGTCGAGATCCTGGCTGCATGATGTCTCTTAAAGGCTGGCGGGTATTGACGGAACTGCCAGCAAAAAAAAAAAAGAAAAATAGAGGGAAAAATACCAGTGCAGCAAAGGCTGATGAAAGTAGCCGGGTACGTGTACAATTCCTCAATTATAACACCTCCAGACAGATAGAGAGTATTAAGAGCTACGATTAAGTTTCCCAGGAGATGTAAAAAGCTTGCAGCACCAGGTATTTCCTGGAGGTCTCCCATCCAAGTACTGATCAGGCCCTGCCCCGTTTAGATTCCGAGATCTAACGAGATCAGGCGCGTTCAGGACAATGTGGCCGCAAGCCAAGAGGCCTGGCTGCATGATGTCTCTTAAAGGCTGGCGGGTATTGACGGAACTTCCAGCAAAAAAAAAAAAAAAAAAAAGAAAAATTGAGGGAAAAATATCAGTGCAGCAAAGGCTGTTGAAAGTAGCCGGGTACGTGTACAATTCTTCAATTATATCTCCTCCAGACAGAAAGAGAGAATTAAGAGCTACGATGAAGTTACCCAGGAGACGTAAAAAGTTTGCAGCACCTCGTATTTCCAGATGGTCACCCATAAAAGTACTGACCAGGCCCTGCCCCGTTTAAATTCCGAGATCTGACGAGATCGGGCGCGTTCAGGACGGTGTGGCCGCAAGCCGAGAGGCCTGGCTGCATGATGTCTCTTAATGGCTGGCGGGTATTGACGGAACTTCCAGCAAAAAAAAAAAAAAAAAAAAAGAAAAAGAATAATGGAGGGAAAAATATCAGTGCAGTAATGGGTTTTGAAAGTAGCCGGGTACGTGTACAATTCTTCAATTATATCTCCTCCAGACAGAAAGAGAGTATTAAGAGCTACGATGAAGTTACCCAGGAGACGTAAAAAGCTTGCAGCACCTGGCATTTCCAGGAGGTCACCCATCCAAGTACTGACCAGGCCCTGCCCCGTTTAAATTCCGAGATCTTACGAGATCGGGCGCGTTCAGGACGGTGTGGCCGCAAGCCGAGAGGCCTGGCTGCATGATGTCTCTTAAAGGTTGGCGGGTATTGACGGAACTGCCAGCAAAAAAAAAAAAGAAAAATAGAGGGAAAAATACCAGTGCAGCAAAGGGTGTTGAAAGTAGCCGGGTACGTGTACAATTCTTCAATTATATATTCTCCAGACAGAAAGAGAGTATTAAGAGCTACGATGAAGTTCCCCAGGAGACGTAAAAAGCTGGCAGCACCTGGTATTTCCAGAAGATCTCCCATCCAAGTACTGACCAGGTCCTGCCCCGTTTAGTTTCTGAGATCTTCCGAGATCGGGCGCGTTCAGGACTGTGTGTCCGCAAGCCGAGAGGCCTGGTTGCATGATGTATCTTAAAGGCTGGCGGATATTGACGGAACTTCCAGAAATAATAATAAAGAAAAAGAAAAATGGAGGGAAAAATATCAGTGCAGCAATGGGTGTTGAAAGTAGCTGGGTACGTGTACAATACTTCAATTATATCTCCTCCAGACAGAAAGAGAGTATTAAGAGCTACGATGAAGTTACCCAGGAGACGTAAAAAGCTTGCAGCACCTGGTATTTCTAGGAGGTCAGCCATCCAAGTACTGACCAGGCCCTGCCCCGTTTAGCTTCCGAGATCTTACGAGATCGGGCGCGTTCAGGATGGTGTGGCCGCAAGTCGAGATCCTGGCTGCATGATGTCTCTTAAAGGCTGGCGGGTATTGACGGAACTGCCAGCAAAAAAAAAAAAGAAAAATAGAGGGAAAAATACCAGTGCAGCAAAGGCTGATGAAAGTAGCCGGGTACGTGTACAATTCCTCAATTATAACACCTCCAGACAGATAGAGAGTATTAAGAGCTACGATTAAGTTTCCCAGGAGATGTAAAAAGCTTGCAGCACCAGGTATTTCCTGGAGGTCTCCCATCCAAGTACTGATCAGGCCCTGCCCCGTTTAGATTCCGAGATCTAACGAGATCAGGCGCGTTCAGGACAATGTGGCCGCAAGCCAAGAGGCCTGGCTGCATGATGTCTCTTAAAGGCTGGCGGGTATTGACGGAACTTCCAGCAAAAAAAAAAAAAAAAAAAAGAAAAATGGAGGGAAAAATATCAGTGCAGCAAAGGCTGTTGAAAGTAGCCGGGTACGTGTACAATTCTTCAATTATATCTCCTCCAGACAGAAAGAGAGAATTAAGAGCTACGATGAAGTTACCCAGGAGACGTAAAAAGTTTGCAGCACCTCGTATTTCCAGATGGTCACCCATAAAAGTACTGACCAGGCCCTGCCCCGTTTAAATTCCGAGATCTGACGAGATCGGGCGCGTTCAGGACGGTGTGGCCGCAAGCCAAGAGGCCTGGCTGCATGATGTCTCTTAATGGCTGGCGGGTATTGACGGAACTTCCAGCAAAAAAAAAAAAAAAAAAAAAGAAAAAGAATAATGGAGGGAAAAATATCAGTGCAGTAATGGGTTTTGAAAGTAGCCGGGTACGTGTACAATTCTTCAATTATATCTCCTCCAGACAGAAAGAGAGTATTAAGAGCTACGATGAAGTTACCCAGGAGACGTAAAAAGCTTGCAGCACCTGTTATTTCTAGGAGGTCTCCCATCCAAGTACTGACCAGGCCCTGCCCCGTTTAGCTTCCGAGATCTGACGAGATCGGGCGCATTCAGGACGGTGTGGCCACAAGCCAAAAGGCCTGGCTGCATGATGTCTCTTAAAGGTTGGCGGGTATTGACGGAACTTCCAGCAAAAAAAAAAAAAAAAAAATAGAAAAATGAAGGGAAAAATATCAGTGCAGGAAAGGGTGTTGAAAGTTGCCGGGTACGTGTACAATTCTTCAATTATATCTCCTGCAGACTGAAAGAGAGTATTAAGAGCTATGATGAAGTTACCCAGGAGACGTAAAAAGCTTGCAGCACCTGGTATTTCCAGGAGGTCACCCATCCAAGTACTGACCAGGCCCTGCCCCTTTAGCTTCCGAGATCTGATGAGATCGGGCGCGTTCAGGACGGTGTGGCCGCAAGCCAAGAGGCCTGGCTGCATGATGTCTCTTAAAGGCTGGCGGGTATTGACGGAACTTCCAGCAAAAAAAAAAAAAAAAAAAAATGGAAAATGGAGGGAAAAATATCAGTGCAGCAAAGGCTGTTGAAAGTAGCCGGGTACGTGTACAATACTTCAATTATATCTCCTCCAGACAGATAGAGAGTATTAAGAGCTACGATGAAGTTTCCCAGGAGACGTAAAAAGCTTGCAGCACCAGGTATTTCCAGGTGGTCTCCCATCCAAGTACTGACCAGGCCCTGCCCCGTTTAGCTACCGAGATCTGACGAGATCGGGCGTGTTCAGGACGGTGTGGCCGCAAGCCAAGAGGCCTGGCTGCATGATGTCTCTTAAAGGCTGGCGGGTATTGACGGAACTTCCAGCAAAAAATAAAAAATAAATAAATAGAAAAATGGAGGGAAAAATATCAGTGCAGGACAGGGTGTTGAAAGTAGCCGGGTACATGTACAATTCTTCAATTATAACTCCTCCAGACTGAATGAGAGTATTAAGAGCTACGCTGAAGTTACCCAGGAGATGTAAAAAGCTTGCAGCACCTGGTATTTCCAGGAGGTCACCCATCCAATTACTGACCAGGCCCTGCCCAGTTTTTCTTCCGAGATCTGACGAGATCTTGCGTCTTCAGGACGGTGTGGCCTCAAGCCAAGAGGCCTGGCTGCATGATGTCTCTTAAAGGCTGGCGGGTATCAACGGAACTGCCAGCAAAAAAAAAAAAGAAAAATAGAGGGAAAAATACCAGTGCAGCAAAGGGTTTTGAAAGTAGCCGGGTACGTGTACAATTCTTCAATTATATATTCTCCAGACAGAAAGAGAGTATTAAGAGCTACGATGAAGTTTCCCAGGAGACGTAAAAAGTTGGCAGCACCTAATATTTCCAGAAGATCTCCCATCCAAGTACTGACCAGGTCCTGCCCCGTTTAGCTTCCGAGATCTGACGAGATCGGGCGCGTTCAGGATGGTGTGGCCGCAAGCCGAGACGCCTGGCTGCAAGATGTCTCTTAAAGGCTGGCGGGTATTGACGGAACTGCCAGCAAAAAAAAAAAAAAAAAAATAGAGGGAAAAATACCAGTGCAGCAAAGGCTGATGAAAGTAGCCGGGTACGTGTACAATTTCTCAATTATAACACCTCCAGACAGATAGAGAGTATTAAGAGCTACGATGAAGTTTCCCAGGAGACGTATAAAGCTTGCAGCACCAGGTATTTCCTGGAGGTCTCCCATCCAAGTACTGATCAGGCCCTGCCCCGTTTAGCTTCCGAGATCTAACGAGATCAGGCGCGTTCAGGACAATGTAGCCGCAAGCCGAGAGGCCTGGCTGCATGATGTCTCTTAATGGCTGGCGGGTATTGACGGAACTTCCAGCAAAAAAAAAAAAAAAAAAAAAAAAGAAAAAGAAAAATGGAGGGAAAAATATCAGTGCAGTAATGGGTTTTGAAAGTAGCCGGGTACGTGTACAATTCTTCAATTATATCTCCTGCAGACAGAAAGAGAGTATTAAGAGCTACGATGAAGTAACCCAGGAGACGTAAAAAGCTTGCAGCACCTGGTATTTCTAGGAGGTCAGCCATCCAAGTACTGACCAGACCCTGCCCCGTTTAGCTTCCGAGATCTGACGATATCATGCGCATTCAGGACGGTGTGGCCGAAAGCCGAGAGGCCCAGCTGCATGATGTCTCTTTAAGGCTGGCGGGTATTGACGGAACTTCCAGCAAAAAAAAAAAGAAAAAAGAAAAATGGAGGGAAAAATATCAGTGCAGCAAAAGGTTTTGAAAGTAGCCGGGTACGTGTACAATTCTTCAATAATATCTCCTACAGACTGAAAGAGAGTATTAAGAGCTATGATGAAGTTACCCAGGAGACGTAAAAAGCTTGCAGCACCTGGTATTTCTAGGAGGTCTCCCATCCAAGTACTGACCAGGCCCTGCCCCGTTTAGCTTCCGAGATCTGACGAGATCGGGCGCATTCAGGACGGTGTGGCCGCAAGCCGAGATGCCTGGCTGCATGATGTCTCTTAAAGGCTGGCGGGTATTGACGGAACTGCCAGCAAAAAAAAAAAAGAAAAATAGAGGGAAATATACCAGTGCAGCAAAGGGTGTTGAAAGTAGCCGGGTACGTGTACAATTCTTCAATTATATCTCCTGCAGACTGAAAGAGAGTATTAAGAGCTACGATAAAGTTACCCAGGAGACGTAAAAGCTTGCAGCACCTGGTATTTCCAGGAGGTCTCACATTCAAGTACTGACCAGGTCCTGCCCCGTTTAGCTTCCGAGATCTGACGATATCATGCGCATTCAGGACTGTGTGGCCGAAAGCCAAGAGGCCCAGCTGCATGATGTCTCTTTAAGGCTGGCGGGTATTGACGGAACTTCCAGCAAAAAAAAAAAGAAAAAAGAAAAATGGAGGGAAAAATATCAGTGCAGCAAAAGGTTTTGAAAGTAGCCGGGTACGTGTACAATTCTTCAATAATATCTCCTACAGACTGAAAGAGAGTATTAAGAGCTATGATGAAGTTACCCTGGAGACGTAAAAAGCTTGCAGCACCTGGTATTTCTAGGAGGTCTCCCATCCAAGTACTGACCAGGCCCTGCCCCGTTTAGCTTCCGAGATCTGACGAGATCGGACGCATTCAGGACGGTGTGGCCACAAGCCGAAAGGCCTGGCTGCATGATGTCTCTTAAAGGTTGGCGGGTATTGACGGAACTTCCAGCAAAAAAAAAAAAGAAAAAAAGAAAAAAGAAAAATGGATGGAAAAATATCAGTGCAGCAAAGGGTGTTGACAGTAGCTGGATACGTGTACAATACTTCAATTATATCTCCTCCAGACAGAGAGAGAGTATTAAGAGCTACGATAAAGTTACCCAGGAGACGTAAAAGCTTGCAGAACTAGGTATTTCCAGGAGGTCTCACTTTCATGTACTGACCAGGTCCTGCCGCGTTTAGCTTCCGAGATCTGACGAGATCGGGCGCGTTCAGGATGGTGTGGCCGCAAGCCGAGATGCCTGGCTGCATGATGTCTCTTAAAGGCTGGCGGGTATTGACGGAACTGCCAGCAAAAAAAAAAAGAAAAATAGAGGGAAATATACCAGTGCAGCAAAGGGTGTTGAAAGTAGCCGGGTACGTGTACAATTCCTCAATTATATCTCCTGGAGACAGAAAGAGAGTATTAAGAGCTACGATGAAGTTACCCAGGAGACGTAAAAAGCTTGCAGCACCTGGTATTTCTAGGAGTTCTCCCATCCAAGTACTGACCAGGCCCTGCCCCGTTTAGCTTCCGAGATCTGACGAGATCGGGCGCATTCAGGACGGTGTGGCCACAAGCCGAAAGGCCTGGCTGCATGATGTCTCTTAAAGGTTGGCGGGTATTGACGGAACTTCCAGCAAAAAAAAAAAAAAAAAAGAAAAATGGATGGAAAAATATCAGTGCAGCAAAGGCTGTTGAAAGTAGCCGGGTACATGTACAATTCTTCAATTATATCTCCTCCAGACTGAATGAGAGTATTAAGAGCTACGCTGAAGTTACCCAGGAGATGTAAAAAGCTTTCAGCACCTGGTATTTCCAGGAGGTCACCCATCCAATTACTGACCAGGCCCTGCCCAGTTTTTCTTCCGAGATCTGACGAGATCTTGCGTCTTCAGGACGGTGTGGCCGCAAGCCGAGATGCCTGGCTGCATGATGTCTCTTAAAGGTTCGCGGGTATTGACGGAACTTCCAGCAAAAAAAAAATATAAAAAAAGAAAAAAGAAAAATGGATGGAAAAATATCAGTGCAGCAAAGGGTGTTGACAGTAGCTGGATACGTGTACAATACTTCAATTATATCTCCTCCAGACAGAGACAGAGTATTAAGAGCTACGATGAAGTTACCCAGGAGACGTAAAAAGCTGGCAGCACCTGGTATTTCTAGGAGGTCTCCCATCGAAGTACTGACCAGGCCCTGCCCCGTTTAGTTTCCGAGATCTGACGAGATCGGGCGCGTTCAGGACTTTGTGTCCGCAAGCCGAGAGGCCTGGCTGCATGATGTCTCTTAAAGGTTGGCGGGTATTGACGGAACTTCCAGCAAAAAAAAAAAAAAGAAAAATGGATGGAAAAATATCAGTGCAGCAAAGGGTGTTGAAAGTAGCCGGGTACATGTACAATTCTTCAATTATATCTCCTGCAGACTGAAAGAGAGTATTAAGAGCTACGATGAAGTTACCCAGGAGACGTAAAAAGCTTGCAGCACCTGGTATTTCTAGGAGGTCTCCCATCAAAGTACTGACCAGGCCCTGCCCCGTTTAGCTTCCGAGATCAGACGAGATCGCGTGCATTCAGGACAGTGTGGCCACAAGCCGAGAGGCCTGTCTGCATGATGTCTCTTAAAGGTTGGCGGGTATTGACGGTACTTCCAGCAAAAAAAAAAAAAAAAAAAGAAAAATGGATGGAATAATATCAGTGCAGCAAAAGGTGTTGACAGTAGCTGGGTACGTGTACAATACTTCAATTATATCTCCTCCAGACAGAAAGAGAGTATTAAGAGCTACGATGAAGTTACCCAGGAGACGAAAAAGCTAGCAGCACCTGGTATTTCCAGGAGGTCACCCATCCAAGTACTGACCAGGACCTGCCCCGTTTTGCTTCCGAGATCTGATGAGATCGGGCGCGTTCAGGACGGTGTGGCCTCAAGCCAAGAGGCCTGGCTGCATGATGTCTCTTAAAGGCTGGAGGGTATTGACGGAACTTCCAGCAAAATAAAAAAGAAAAAAGAAAAATGGAGGGAAAAATATCAGTGCAGCAAAGGGTGTTGAAAGTAGCCGGGTACGTGTACAATACTTCAATTATATCTCCTCCAGACAGAAAGAGAGTATTAAGAGCTACGATGAACTCACCTAAAGGATTATTAGGAACACCATACTAATACTGTGTTTGAACCCCTTTCGCATTCAGAACTGCTTTAATTCTACGTGGCATTAATTCAACAAGGTGCTGAAAGCATTCTTTAGAAATGTTGGCCCATATTGATAGGATAGCATCTTGCAGTTGATGGAGATTTGTGGGATGCACATCCAGGGCACGAAGCTCCCGTTCCACCACATCCCAAAGATGCTCTATTGGGTTGAGATCTGGTGACTGTGGGGGCCAGTTTAGTACAGTGAACTCATTGTCATGTTCAAGAAACCAATTTGAAATGATTCGACCTTTGTGACATGGTGCATTATCCTGCTGGAAGTAGCCATCAGAGGATGGGTACATGGTGGTCAAAAAGGGATGGACATGGTCAGAAACAATGCTCAGGTAGGCCGTAGCATTTAAACGATGCCCAATTGGCACTAAGGGGCCTAAAGTGTGCCAAGAAGACATCCCCCACACCATTACACCACCACCACCAGCCTGCACAGTGGTAACAAGACATGATGGATCCATGTTCTCATTCTGTTTACGCCAAATTCTGACTCTACCATCTGAATGTCTCACCTCTTTTTCCTATTTGTAGTGGAGATGAGTGGTACCCAGTGGGGTCTTCTGCTGTTGTAGCCCATCCGCCTCAAGGTTGTACGTGTTGTGGCATCACAAATGCTTTGCTGCATACCTCGGTTGTAGCGAGTGGTTATTTCAGTCAAAGTTGCTCTTCTATCAGCTTGAATCGAGTCGGCCCATTCTCCTCTGAGCTCTAGCATCAACAAGGCATTTTCGCCCACAGGACTGCCGCATACTGGATGTTTTTCCCTTTTCACACCATTCTTTGTAAACCCTAGAAATGGTTGTGCGTGAAAATCCCAGTAACTGAGCAGATTGTGAAATACTCAGACCGGCCCGTCTGGCACCAACAACCATGCCACGCTCAAAATTGCTTAAATCACCTTTCATTCCCATTCAGACATTCAGTTTGGAGTTCAGGAGATTGTCTTGACCAGGACCACACCCCTAAATGCATTGCAGCAACTGCCATGTGATTGGTTGATTAGATAATTGCATTAATGAGAAATTGAACAGGTGTTCCTAATAATCCTTTAGGTGAGTGTATATGTATGGATGTGTATGTATGTCCAATTGCTTTGACAATACAAATGAAATTAATTGAGAGAGAGAGAGAGAGAGAGAGAGAGAGGGAGGAATATGAGCTCCTAAAAAACATTTGTTTTTATACATAAGCGGATTTAATTTGTGATTTACAAATGAATATATAGCACTATAAACATACACAGAAGACATGGAATAGAAATTCAGAAGAAAAAGTATTCAAAAAATAATAATTTTAAGAGAAACACAAAAAGAAGAAAGCAGAGAGACAGTTCAGGAAGAAAAGTCAGAAAAGAAAAGCTGAAGACAAGAATTGGAGGTAAGAGACAAATAATTAAACAAAAAAATATGTATTAATAAAATAAATAAGCATTCTCAGTAGTTGACTCAGCCAATGAAAATGCAGAGCTCCGATTTGAATAGAGTGACAGTAGGAGAGAGCCCAACTGCCACTGAGACTGATAGAAATCTATCGAACAGCAGTCTGACTGCAGAGCTGCCTTTTGAAATCCGATACCCTGAAGACATTCGCTCTGCACAGGCTAAGAAGGACTACAAACAAGCTGTGATGAGAGCATCTCCTGAGACCCTCATCCTAGACTACACCGGTAAAGGAGAAAACAGGGTCAAGAACAATCTACTGTTCTACACCGCCTTTCACAAAACCCTGTGCCAGACATACCCCAATAACAACAAGAGGGGCATTAGCAGAGGCAGGCAGATCTCAGTGCTGGTAGAGAAAGACACAGACAGTGTGATGCTCACTTTTAATGTATACCACAACGGGACCATCATGGTGCAGGGCAGCGAGAGCAGCCTGGACCAATTAGCTCTCGGCTTCCACACCTCAAAGCAGCAGACTGAGGTAGAGAAACAAGAGCCAGAGCCGGCCACCCTGCAGTCTGCCCCCAGCCACACGGAGCCAGACAGTGCCCCATCTCCCACAGACTGCCCCCCTGTCTCCCCAAAACTCTCCAGCAACATTAAAACACTAAAGGAATGCCTATCAGTGCTGGAGCTGGAGTTTGCGGAGTTCAGGGAGCAGACCTTGAGCACCCTGGCCCAGACCTCCTTGTGCGATCAGCTCCGGGATGAGATGCACAGACTAAAGATGCAGCACAAGGCTGAGATCCATGAGCTGAGAGCAGCAGTGAGAGACCTGGAGGAGCAGAGCCAAACCCTGAGGACGGAGCTGCGCAGAGCGAGGGAGGAGCTGACCAGGACACCCCAGCACAGCCAGCTAAGGAGCCTGCAGAGCCAGCTGGAGGAGCTAAGAGAGGAGCTACACATCACTGGAGCACAGAGACTGCACTGCACTGACCCCACAACACCTCCAACCCCTGACGCACCCACTGATCCACCCACACTCCCCACCACTCCTGACACACCCACTATCACCAGACCTGCCACTAATACACAACCCCCTGAAACGCCACTCCCCCAAAACACACCCGCTGCCCCCACCACTCCCGACGCAAACCCGGAGTGGCAGGTCAACGCAGAGGTGGTCATTCTGAGCGACTCCAATGGGAAGTTCCTGGTTGAGAGGCGCCTCTTCCCTGGGCGAAAAGTGAAAAAGCTTTGGTGCTCCACAGCACAGAGAGCCCTGGAGCTGCTCTCCAAGAGGAGGCTTTGCCAAGTCAAACACATCCTCATCCACACCGGCACTAACGACCTGAGTGCCCGCAGGGGCGATGTGGCCTCAGCCCTGAGACAGGTAGCAACGAAAGCCACAGAGGAATTCCCAACTGCCAAAATTTCCATCTCCACACTGCTGCCCCGCACAGACGTGCCCCTGCACATCATCCAGGCCATCAACGCAGAAGTGTCCCGAAGATGTGCCCTCCTCCCCAACGTCCACCTGGCACACCACTGAGACATCCAGCCACATCACCTGTATGACCACGTCCACCTCAACAAGACGGGTGTGAGGATCATCTCAAAGGTCCTCAAGGACACAACCCTGGGCCGAAACCCCACACACCCCCACCTCGAGACCAGGAGCAAACCCCCCAGCCCCCGGCCACATCCCCAGCCACCGGCTCCACCCCAGCCCCAGCCCCTGAGACCCCGCGGCCCCATTCCCCACCCCCCCATCCCCAGAGGGCCCGTCCAGCACAGCAGAGCGGACAGCCGGGGACCAGCACAGCCACACAGCCACGCAGCAGCGGCTTCCAGAGCCTGGAGGCCCGATGCTGCCCAGCTGGCCCAGATAAGGCAACTCCTCAGTGTCATCTGTACCACACTGCTGAGTTAACTGAGCCTCAACACACATATATATGGTTGTGGAGATGGAGAGTAAGAAAAAATGTGATTTAATTATTCTGATATTTTGATGCAAAGATAAAATCTTTGAGTGATTATTATGTATATCCATATATAATTATTAATAGTAATATAATATCAGTTGTAGACCACAAATTAAACTTTCTTATGTAGAAGAGACAAGTATAATAAAATATATTAACATGTCCTTTAAAATAAGCAGTTGGAATATGCAGGGTTTACGCTCCTCAACTTTTGGAATGAAGAGCACAGGCCCTGAACTGATCAACACTGTAAATAGTTCAGATGTTTTCATTCTTGTAGAGACTTGGTGCTGTGCAGATATGTCTATACACTGGATGGATACAATGGATACAGGGAGCTGATTGTGCCCTCCTATAAAAAACCCAAAGTCAGGTGTGGCAGGGCCTCGTGGGGGATTATCGTGTGGTACAGGGAGGAGCTCCGAGCAGCCCTATGCCCAGTACAGAGAGGAGACACACACCTGTGGATGAAAATCAGAAAAGACACCCTACAAAATAACACAGATATATACCTATGTGCAATTTATATGCCACCCGCAGACTCCCCCTACTATAATGAGGAAGGCTTTCATGAGCTTCAAAACGAAATCTGCCACTTCCAGACCCTGGGCTCTGTACTGCTGTGTGGCGATCTCAATGCCAGGACTGGCAGAGAGATGGACTACATCAATACAGAGGGGAACACACACCTGTTCGGAGACTCCCCGCTGTGCCACACACACACCTCCACACTGACACAGCCACGACAGCGTGGTAAACAAGAGCAGGAAGCAGGTAGTGCGCCTATGTAAAAGCCTGGGTCTATATATCATCAATGGCAGGACCAGGGGGTACTCTCTGGGGAGATTCACATACTGCTCGGCTCTGGGCAGCAGTGTGGTGGACTACGCCATAACTGACCTGGACCCACAAGCCAACAATGCGTTTATAGTCAGACAACAATCTCCACTATCAGACCACAGCCAAATAACACTTTACCTAAAAAGATCAGCGCAGCCACAAGTCAGAGCCAAACTTCCCACAAAACTGGTCTCCCTGCCACCCAGTTAGAGATGGTCAGAGCCCAGCACAGAGAACTACACAAGAGCCCTGAATAGTGATGAGATTGAAAACATGTTAGACAGATATCAATCCTCACACTATCAAATAAACCAAAACGGAATAAACTCAGCCACCAAAACACTGAATGAAATATTTGAGAGACTGGCTTTAAAATCAAACATTAAAACAATTAAAAAACAAAATATGAATTCGTCTAAAAGAAAAAAAGAACAGTGGTGTGACCAGGAGTGTGAAACTTCTAGGAAACACCTGAGA
This sequence comes from Amia ocellicauda, assembly GCF_036373705.1. NCBI lineage: Eukaryota > Metazoa > Chordata > Actinopteri > Amiiformes > Amiidae > Amia > Amia ocellicauda. The sequence continues at coordinate 556,262 of NW_027102920.1, forward strand.
CATCTCTCCAACACTAAACACAGAGAGCCCGACAACCAGGAGGCTCGCCTCAGCTACTGCCAGGCCCTGCGGCACTACAAACAACTCCTCAGTAAGAAAAAAGACCACTATATGGGCAGAATAAATACCCCAAAAACAAAAAATGAAATACCAATTCAAAATGGAGAAATCTGGAAAACACACTTTGAAAAACTTTACCAAAATGTTGAAAACAATCCAAAGCCAGAACAGGTTAAAATATTAAAAAACCTAAATAAATTGGAAGAAATCATTAAGAATAACCAAAATCCCTTAGATAACCCATTTACAATACAGGAACTAAAACATCAACTCAAAATCCTCAAACCCAGGAAAGCCAGCGGCCCCGACAGCATCAGCCCTGAGATGCTGAAGCACAGCAGCCCGCAGCTGCAGGAGGCTCTGCTCAAACTCTTTAACCTGGTGCTGAGAGCCGGGTGTTTCCCTGAGGTCGGGAATCAAGGATTGATCACCCCGATTTTTAAAAGTGGAGACAAATTAGACCCCAATAACTACTGGGGCAGCTGTGTGAGCAGTAACCTGGGGAAGGTGTTCTGCAGTATCATCAACGCCCAGATACTGGCCTTCCTTACCAAGCACAGTGTCCTGAATAAGAGTCAGATTGGCTTCCTACCAAAACACCGCACAACCGATCATATTTACACTCTACACACCCTCATAAATAAATATACCCAAAACAATAAAGGAAAAATATTTGCCTGTTTTGTAGACTTTAGAAAGGCATTTGACTCAATCTGGCACAAGGGATTATTTTATAAACTTCTACAGAGTGGTGTAGGGGGTAAAGTTTATGACATCATTAAATCAATGTATTCTGAAAACAAATGCGGAGTTCAAATTGGCAACTCAAGAACAGAGTTCTTCACTCAGGGGCGGGGAGTGAGACAGGGCTGCAGTCTGAGTCTAACACTGTTCAACATCTACATCATCGAGTTGGCCACAGTGTTGGAGCAGTCTGACGCCCGCAGCCTAACTCTCCATGACACAGAGATCAAGTTCCTGCTCTACGCAGACGACCTGGTGCTGCTGTCGCCCACAGAGCAGGGGCTTCAGCAGAACCTGGCGCTGCTAGAGCAGTACTGTCAGAAATGGGCCCTGGCAGTCAATCTGGACAAGACCAGAGTTATGGTTTTCCAGAAAAAAGCCCCATCTCAGGGAAACAGGTACCGCTTCACTCTGGGCAGCACTGGATTAGAGCACTGCACCAGATACAACTACCTTGGCCTGACCATCAGTGCGTCAGGGAGCTTCAGCCTGGCTATAAACGCATTAAAAGACAAGGCACGCCGGGCATTTTATGCCATAAAGACACAATTTGGGAAAACAACAATACCAATAACTATTTGGATTAAAATATTAAACTCCATCATCCAACCAATCCTGCTATATGGGAGCGAAGTGTGGGGTCCCCTCATGAACCTCAATAACAACAATTGGGACAAAAGCCCCATGGAAATATTCCACCTAGAATTTAATAAAAACATCTTACACGTACACAGAAACGCCCCCACGGCTCTGAGGCTCACAGAGCCCGAACACACAATGACCAAAACAACAACAATTGGGAAAATTGACATGTACCTGAAAAGCAAATACACAAAAGATTAGAGACACGAATTAGAATTACAAAACAAATTGGAATGCTACCGGGCCCTGAATAGAAACATTACATTGGCTGAATACTTAAAAATCCAAAATATAAAAGAGAGACAAAATCTAACTAAATACAGGCTCAGTGACCACAGCCTCGCCATTGAAAATGGCCGCTACAGAAAATTCTGGGTTGCCAGAGAAGAGCGGCTGTGCAGCCAGTGTGACCTAGGGGAGGTCGAAACACAGGCGCATTTCCTGCTGTCCTGCCCTAAATACACAAAAATCAGGGAGACATACTTTAAAATATTAAAAATGCATATCCCTGAGTTCAGCATGATCCCCGATTGCTGCAAACTCCCCGTCCTGCTGGGAGAGGAGGAGCGCACTGCCTTCTTAGCAGCGCAATATGTATCCACCTGCCACAGCCTGCGAGACAGTGTGTAGACACCAGCCTGTGGCACTCCATTTGCAAAACAAAATAAAAACAGTGATTTTTCTGATGTCATGACACAAATTTTGATACAAACAACAAATATGGTTTATATCCTACTTAATTTTATTTCAATGTGTACTATATTTGTTCCACTGAATCTTGTATTGCAATGTTTTGTCTTGATTGATAGAACATTTGTATCTGCTTTGGCAATATTGTGATAGATCATGCCAATAAAGCACCTTTGAATTGAATTGAAATGAATTGACAGACAGACAGACACACGCACACACACACACACACACACACACACACACACACAGAGCCAGCCAGCCAGACAGCCAGCCAGCTCAGCCATGACATCACGAGCCTCTCTCAGCTGACTGCTATGACATCACAGAGCACGTACATTCCGTTGCTTGCCGTCTGTCAACCACTCAGTCACTGCCAGCCAGACTGGCTGGCTGGCTGGATGGGGGGGCTGCTTGCTGCTGCTGCGTACCTTAGCAAGCTTATTTGCTTGACCGGCCTTCCTACTCCTCTGCCCACATGCCCACCTATGCCCGATCTGCTGTTCACCTGGATCACAGCTCCGCCCCAACAAGGCAGAGCCCCCCAAGAATGGTACAAACTCACCCACGTTCCCCTCCACAGAAAGCTTTAGCCCAAAATAAGGGACACATTCTGCCCAATATGTCAGCGCCAACCACAGCCTGAGGGACACAGTGACACACGAGCACCGGCTGTAAATATAATGTAAATACTCGTTTGTAATGCATGTCATTGTATTTCAAAAAAGGAATCTGGAAATGGTATACCTATTTTCTTTATTTGTATGTATTAAAGATCACATTTTATTACATTTTCTTTTTCTGTACTTCATTACATCTTATTGTGATTCATAATTCTATTATTTATTTTCCGTGTATATGTATGTATGTATGTATTGTGACAAACCAAGGGGCAGGGTCATACATGGCAGATATGTCAGGCCAGGTCTGCTGCAAGGTGTGTACTCTAGGGTAGAATACCGACCCTAGGCAACTACACTCCCCAGAAACCCTCAGGCAGCCATTCTAGCACCTAATGTGGTCACTTGGTGTTACTTCCTCAATTATTCACCAGGTATATAAGGCGGGCCTGAGAGAGAGAGAAGTGAGAGACAATAGGGTGAGTTATCTGGAAAACAGAGGTAGCTCATAAGGAGAAAGCCAAGACTTATTTATTCCAGACTTTGTTTAAAATAGAATGATTATGTAAGATTAGTTACAACTCCAGTGTGAGTTAGGTTTTGTTTTCAGATTTGTTTTGTTTGAAGTAAACATACAGGCACAGCCCTGTATTTGCAACCTCCTCCCTGGGTCATGACTGGTTTTTACTCCTAAGAAGATCACAGAGAAGACCCGCACATGTGTACAGCCAAGGCGTTTTGTCACATTTGGTGTAGAATGCGGGCAGCACCTCATGAAACCCAGACTGGCTGAGTGAATTTTTTTATCCAAAAAAAAAAAAACTACAGGCTGTAATAGCCCAACAGGAAGCGACCAGGGTGCAGCAGGTGGCTCACCAGGATGCTATGCGGATGCATCAGGAAGCACTGCAGGTCCAGCATGATACAAATAAAATGTTTAGAGAAGAGCAGGAAAAGGTGACTAAAGAGCTGAAAGAGAATGTTGAAGCACTTGCAACCAGGATTGGGCCACAGGGGGCTGCAACCCATTCCACTCCCCGCACCAATCACTTTCTGCAGAAAATGACAAAACAGGACGATGTTGAGGCCTTCCTTATGACCTTTGAGAGGACAGCAGAGAGAGGGATGGCCAAAAGATTCCTGGGCAGGGCTTGTGGCACCTTATCTGGCAGGGGATGCACAGAAAGCGTACTTTGATCTGGAGCTGAAGGACGCCCAGGACTATGATAAATTGAAAGCGGAGATAATGACCCGATTGGGCGTGACCACCGCAGTGAGGGCACATCGGTTTCAGCAGTGGGCCTACCAACCAGGACAACCAATCCGAACGCAGATGTTTGATATGATCCATCTGGCCAGGAAATGGCTACAGCCAGAGGTCCATTCATCAGCCGAGGTGGTGGAGGCCATAGTCCTTGACAACTACCAACGCTGTTTGCCCAAGGACGTTCGACGCTGGGTTGGCCAGAATGAGGTGCTGTCCGCTGACACCTTGGTGGCCATTGTAGAGCGGTTCTATACAGCCGGAGCAGCAGAGCATGTACCGGAGGTTAAAAACTCGTTCCCCAGGCCATGACGAACCAGCGGACCGGGTAAGATGGTTCCAAAGTACTCTGGGAAACATGACGCGCTGGATTGGAAGAAAAGAGCAAGACTGGGGGGGGCAAAGGTGGGGCCTAAAGCCGAGACTAAGGGTTATAGGGGGTCACCATCACAACCAATTGTCTGCTACAATTGTGACAAAGTAGGACATATTGCGGCCCACTGCCCAGGTAGAGAGGAACCAATGCAATGTAATGTGTGTGATATGGGGAAAGAGAAACCGGTATTTTATGCCTGCCCTGTTGGGACGGATGTTTTCATAGGCGGAGTACCTAATCCAAAACACATGTGTACAGTGATAGTCGATGAGAAAGAAGTGGCTGCTCTACTCGACTCTGGCAGTATGGTTACACTGGTCACAGAAAAATTAGTAGCGACCAACAAGCTGGATAGACATCAGGAGCTCAGTATCACATGCACACATGGTGACACACGCCCCTATCCCACAGCCCTTGTAAACATACAGACAGAGGCCGGGAAACTAGATTACGAAGTCGGTGTGGTACCCAACATGCCATATGATGTGATACTGGGACGATATTTTCCTAATTTTGGAAAACTAGATAGAAAACATAGTAAATTGGAAATGCACACTGAAAACTGTAAGCCAGAAGTTGCCTCGATCCCACAACTAGAGCTAAAAGTAGACCTGGTTCCAGTTGAGTCGACAGTGAAGGTTTTGGTTGGGGAAAATTAAACTGAAAACATAGGGGTGGAATGTAGTGACGTAGATGACCCTATGGAGGGTGAGGAACCCAGCACTAGCAGGGTGGGTGAGAATCCATTCATAGAGACCCCTGAAGCTGACAATGTAGAAGTGTCAGTGTTAGAGGGACTCCCCATTGATTTTGGCAGCGCACAGGTGCGAGATCTCACTCTACACTATGCTATAGAAAATGTGAAGGTAGTAAATGGGACCCCTATGACTACTGCAGACCCGCCAACAGCTTATCCTTATTTTATGGTAAAAAATGACCTATTGTACCGTGTAAATAAGATAGGGGTGGACATTGTGGAGCAATTGCTAGTTCCCACCCCATTCAGACGAACAGTTCTCAATCTGGCACATGGGCATATCCTGGGGGGACATCTGGGGATGGACAAAACCAAGGATAGACTCCTGAGGAGGTTTTACTGGCCAGGCGTACATGCAGACGTGACAGAACATTGTAGCTCATGTCCTGAATGTCAACTACATGCTCCTAAACCAGCCTTCAGAAGCCCACTGGTCCCTTTGCCCATCATAGAGACCCCCTTTGCTAGGATAGCTATGGATGTGGTGGGACCTCTCCCGAAATCAGCCAGAGGGCATCAGTATATACTGGTTATTTTGGATTATGCCACCAGGTACCCAGAAGCCATTCCACTGCGGACCATGGCTTCAAAAGGTATTGCAAAAGAGCTAATGTTGATGTGTAGTAGGGTGGGGATACCGAGGGAGATATTAACAGATCAGGGCACACCCTTTATGTCTAAGGTTATGACCGATCTGTGTAAATTGTTGCAGGTTAAGCAGTTGAGAACATCAGTCTACCACCCACAAACAGATGGGTTGGTTGAGAGATTTAATAGGACCCTGAAGTCCATGCTAAGAAAGGTAATCGATAAGGATGGGAAAAATTGGGAATTCATGCTGCCCTACTTGATGTCTGCCATTAGGGAAGTCCCACAGGCTTCCCTGGGCTTTTCGCCTTTTGAACTGTTATATGGGAGGCACCCCAGGGGGATATTAGACATAGCCCGTGAAACGTGGGAACACGAGTCCACTCCTTTCCGGAGTGTAGTCGAGCACATCAATGCTATGCAAGAGAGAATAGCCACAGTCACTCCCATTGTGAGAGAGCACCTAAGGCAGGCACAGGAACACCAACAATTCGCCTATAATCGTCAGGCTACACTGAGGGTGTTCCAGCCTGGTGATAGGGTGTTGGTGTTGGTTCCCACTGTAGAATGTAAATTTCTGGCTACGTGGATGGGACCTTATGAGATTATAGAGCGAATACGGGAAGTGAACTATAAGGTTCAGCAACCCGGCCGCCGACCCCCAGGACAAATATATCATGTCAACTTAATAAAAGCCTGGAAGGACAGGGAAGTGTTGATGTTGACTTACCCCCCTCAGCCACTAGGGACACCGAAGGTGAATATTGCAGCTGCCTTGTCACCTGACCAGTTGAAGGAGGTGAACGACTTGATAATACGTAATAGGGAAGTTTTCTCAGGCATACCGGGGCGTACCCATTTAGTCTCTCACAACATTGTGTCTCTCCCAGGAAAGAAGGTAAATATGAGGCCTTACAGGGTACCAGAAGCTCGCAGGAACACTATTAGAAATGAGGTTAAGGAAATGCTGGAGGCAGGGGTTATTGAAGAATCCCACAGTGAGTGGTCCAGCCCTATAGTCATGGTTTCCAAACCTGATGGCTCCTGGAGATTCTGTAATGATTTTAGAAAGGTTAATGAAATTTCAAAGTTTGATGCATACCCAATGCCCCGAGTAGATGAATTGTTAGAGAATATTGGGAATGCTCGCTATATTTCAACTATTGACTTAGCCAAGGGCTACTGGCAGATTCCCTTGACCCCGGGTGCCAAAGAAAAAACAGCCTTTGCAACCCCAGATGGTCTGTTTCACTACACAGTGATGCCCTTTGGCCTGCATGGTGCTCCTGCCACCTTTCAAAGGTTGATGGACCACATACTTAGACCACACAGGACGTATGCGGCAGCATATTTAGATGATGTGGTCATTCACAGTCCAGATTGGGAATCACATTTGTCTCAGCTCCAAGCGGTATTGGATTCAATACATGCAGCAGGCCTGATGGCTAATCCAACCAAATGCAATTTGGGGTTGGAAGAGGCCAAATACTTGGGCTATACAGTAGGGAGGGGTATGGTGAAACCCCAAATATCCAAGGTTGAAGCCATAAACTCTTGGCCTAGGCCTGTCAATAAAAAGCAGGTTAGGGCATTTTTAGGGTTAACTGGGTATTACCGGAGGTTTATTCCCAACTATGCTACCTTAGCGGCCCCTCTGACTGATATGACTAAGGCTACAGAACCCAATATGGTTAGATGGGGTGATACAGCAAACCGGGCTTTCCGGAGCCTACAGGAGGCGCTCTGCCGCAACCCCGTTTTAATGGTACCTGACTTTCAGAAAGAATTTATAGTCCAGACGGACGCCTCTGAGGTGGGGATCGGAGTGGTTTTGTCCCAAAGAATGGGTGATCACGAACACCCGGTGTTGTTCCTTAGCAGAAAGTTGGAATCCAATGAAATAAATTATTTGGTAGTTGAAGAAGAATGTTTGGCAGTGAAGTGGGCTTTGGACAGTCTTCGATACTATTTGTTGGGCAGGCACTTCACCCTGATCACTGACCATGCCCCCCTCACTTGGATGCATCGTTCGAAAGACAGGAATGCCCGTGTGATGAGGTGGTTTTTGAGTCTCCAACATTTTCATTTCACCCTGCAGCACAGGCCAGGGAAGGCCATGGGGAATGTTGATGGGCTGTCCCGGGTGCATGCTTTTTTGCGGCTGTCGCTCGACCTATGGGGTCGCAGCTGGGGGGGAGGATGTGGGACAAACCAAGGGGCAGGGTCATACATGGCAGACATGTCAGGCCAGGTCTGCTGCAAGGTCTGCACTCTAGGGAAGAAAACCGACCCTAGACAACTACACTCCCCAGAAACCCTCAGGCAGCCTAATGTGGTCACTTGGTGCTACTTCCTCAATTATTCACCAAGTATATAAGGCGGAAAGATAGAGTCAAGCTAGAAGGTCAGGCCAGAAGCTAGTTTGATTTCTGTTTGTTATTTACGATGAGAACCTTGGAAACAATGTCAAACGGTATGACCTACGTGCCTGTTCCCTAAAACCATGTGTAGACCTATGGACTCTGTTCTATAATGATATATGTTCTGCTTAGTTAGCCTTTAAGATAACATAGTAATGACTTTCTAGCATGTATGCATGTATGTATGTATATATATATATATATATATATGTATGTATGAATGTATGTATGTCCAATTGCTTTGACAATACAAATGAATTGAATTGAGAGGGAGAGAGAGAGAGAGAGAGAGAGAGAGAGAGAGAGAGAGACAGACAGACTGAAAAACAGACAAACAGACACACACACACACACAGACATACACACACACACACAGAGCCAGCCAGCCAGCCAGCTCAGCGATGACATCACGAGCCTCTCTCAGCTGACTGCTATGACATCACAGAGCACGTACATTCCGTTGCTTGCCGTCTGACAACCACTCAGTCACTGCCAGCCAGAGTGGCTGGCTGGCTGGATGGGGGGGCTGCTTGCTGCTGCTGCGTACCTTAGCAAGCTTATTTGCTTGACCGGCCTTCCAACTCCTCTGCCCACATGCCCACCTATGCCCGATCTGCTGTTCACCTGGTCACAGCTCCGCCCCAACAAGGCAGATTCTCCCAAAAATGGTACAAACTGATCCACGTTCCCCTCCACGGAAAGCTTTAGCCCAAAAGAAGGGACAAATTCTGTAACAACATAATGGATGCCCACCCAACCTGTGACAAAACTGAGAAAAAAGAAAAACGCCAGTCCTCCTGGGGGAGGGACACACAGCCACCCTGGCTGCCCAATATGTCAGCGCCTACCACAGCCTGAGGGACACAGTGACACACGAGCACCGGCTGTAAATATAATGTAAATACTTGTTTGTTATGCATGTCATTGTATTTCAAAAAAGGAATCTGGAAATAGTAAACCTATTTTCTTTATTTGTATGTATTAAAGATCACATTTTTTTACATTTTCATTTTCTGTACTTCATTACATCTTATTGTGATTCATAATTCTATTATTTATTTTCCGTGTAGATGTATGTATGTATGTATGTATGTATGTATGTATGTATGTATGTATGTATATGTATGTATGTCCAATTGCTTTGACAATACAAATGAATTGAATTGAGAGGGAGAGAGAGAAAGAGAGAGAGAGAGAGAGAGAGAGAGAGAGAGAGAGAGAGAGAGAGAGAGAGAGAGAGAGAGGAATATGAGCTCCTAAAAAACATTTGTTTTTATACATAAGCGGATTTAATTTGTCATTTACAAATTAATATATAGCACTATAAACATACACAGAAGACATGGAATAGAAATTCAGAAGAAAAAGTATTCAAAAAATAATAATTTTAAGAGAAACACAAAAAGAAGAAAGCAGAGAGACAGTTCAGGAAGAAAAGTCAGAAAAGAAAAGCTGAAGACAAGAATTGGAGGTAAGACCTTTCACCTATAGAGACAAATAATTAAACAAAAAAATATGTATTAATAAAATAAATAAGCATTCTCAGTAGTTGACTCAGCCAATGAAAATGCAGAGCTCCAATTTGAATAGAGTGACAGTAGGAGAGAGCCCAACTGCCACTGAGACTGATACAAATCTATCGAACAGCAGTCTGACTGCAGAGCTGCCTTTTGAAATCCGATACCCTGAAGACATTCTCTGCACAGGCTAAGAAGGACTACAAACAAGCTGTGATGAGAGCATCTCCTGAGACCCTCATCCTAGACTACACCGGTAAAGGAGAAAACAGGGTCAAGAACAATCTACTGTTCTACACCGCCTTTCACAAAACCCTGTGCCAGACATACCCCAATAACAACAAGAGGGGCATTAGCAGAGGCAGGCAGATCTCAGTGCTGGTAGAGAAAGACACAGACAGTGTGATGCTCACTTTTAATGTATACCACAACGGGACCATCATGGTGCAGGACAGCGAGAGCAGCCTGGACCAATTATCTCTCGGCTTCCACACCTCAAAGCAGCAGACTGAGGTAGAGAAACACGAGCCAGAGCCGGCCACCCTGCAGTCTGCCCCCAGCCACACGGAGCCAGACAGTGCCCCATCTCCCACAGACTGCCCCCCTGTCTCCCCAAAACTCTCCAGCAACATTAAAACACTAAAGGAATGCCTATCAGTGCTGGAGCTGAAGTTTGCGGAGTTCAGGGACTAAAGATGCACCACAAGGCTGAGATCCATAAGCTGAGAGCAGCAGTGAGAGACCAGGAGGAGCAGAGCCAAACCCTGAGGACGGAGCTGCACAGAGCGAGGGAGGAGCTGACCAGGACACCCCAGCACAGCTTCCTGAGGAGCCTGCAGAGCCAGCTGGAGAAGCTAAGAGAGGAGCACAGAGACTGCACTGCACTGACCCCACAACACCTACAACCCCTGACGCACCCACTGACGCACCCACTGATCCACCCACACTCCCCACCACTCCTGACACCCCCACTATCACCAGACCTGCCACTAATACACAAACCCCTAAAACGCCACTCCCCTAAAACACACCCGCTGCCCCCACCACTCCCGACGCAAAACCCGGAGTGGCAGGTCAACACAGAGGTGGTCATTCTGAGCGACTCCAATGGGAAGTTCCAGGATGAGAGGTGTCTCTTCCCTGGGCGAAAAGTGAAAAAGCTTTGGTGCCCGACAGCACAGAGAGCCCTGGAGCTGCTCTCCAAGAGGAGGCTGTGCCAGGTCAAACACATCCTCATCCACACCGGCACTAACGACCTGAGTGCCCGCAGGGGCGATGTGGCCTCAGCCCTGAGACAGGTGGCAAAGAAAGCCACAGAGGAATTCCAAACTGCCAAAATCACCATCTCCACACTGCTGCCCCGCACAGACGTGCCCCTGCACATCATCCAGGCCATCAACGCAGAAGTATCCCGAAGATGTGCCCTCCTCCCCAACGTCCACCTGGCACACCACTGAGACATCCAGCCACATCACCTGTATGACCACGTCCACCTCAACAAGACGGGTGTGAGGAAGGTCCGTTTTTAGTGTTTCTCTGAACACATCCAAGCTTACCTAGGCGCTACATATTATTTTCAATTACCCGTAATTCTGATCTGTATTTTGGCTTGTTAATAGAAATTATTGAAGTTGGACTCCTAATTCAAAATAACCAATATGTATCTCAACGTAATTTACTGACAGACATCACTCTTTATCACTTTCACTTTTGAAGGAACTGCTTTGTATTCTGTGTATTGTTTTATTGTAGTGCTGCTTCCTTTCTTGGCCAGGTTTTACTTGCAAAAGTGATTTTATTCTCAATGTAAGCTCAAAGTCAAATAGTTTAAATAAGAAAACAATGTATTGAAATGAGAACATCATGAACCTGTGTAATTGTGCTGAAGGACAAGCACTGAAAGCAGAGAGAATTTTGTGTTTGGCATTGAATAGCCTTAAAGAAAACTATGCCGTTTTTGGAAACTTTCATATTTAAGTTGAATGTAGGCAAAAACATTCCAGTCACTCTGAAGAGAGAATACAGTTTACTGTTCGAATAAGTAGCCCCTGAATTGAAGATAAAAATCAAAAGTGCTGTTCGTAATTAGTTTACACTTTTACATCAGATGTCTTGTTTTTGCTTTCCAAATTGAGGAGTTGTGGCATATAATGTAAATGAAGTTACTACACAAGTAGTGCGATTTTTTCGTTGTGTATGTGTGTTTGTATATATGAACTCATACATTTTTTAAAGATTGTATTTGGAAAACAAATTCAGGTATAGCACGTGTCCCCCTTTTGAATGGGTTCTATATATAACATTTTAAAACGAATGGTTCTGTGTAGAACGCTATGTTTGGGGGTTCTTCATGTAACCCCTTTGAAGGGGTTCTACATAGAACCATAAAGGGATCCACCAGAGCGATTACTCGAGGAACCCTTTATGGTTCTGTGCAGAACAATTTCTTCTAAGAGTGTGGAGTGTCGCCACACAATTTCTCTCAGAGGGCTTTTGACCAATGGCAATCCAATCCTGAATGACGTCACCACTATCCTGTTGTACTTTATGGGAGAGATGTATTAAGTAGTTTATAATGAGAAGAATAACAATAATCACCTGTTTTTCATAGGTTTTGTATCCATGGTCTCCTTCATATTAGGAAAGGAAGTTGATCCATAGCCTACTCAGAGACAACTGAGAGTTGGTCTCTGAGCAGCAGCACAAAGGGGTCGAGTCTCTCAATGTCCGTGTGTTGGAGATATTCCACCATATTGGTCCCAGCCTTTAAAACAATGTTAAAGAAGATGTTAAAGATATTGTAGAAATATATTGCAGAAGAGCAGAACTACAGTCACACTTTTTCAATGCTATTGCTGTTTTCTACCTCCCTGGTGAGGTACCAATGCGGGAAGTTTGAGAGAGTATTTCTAAAATGTGTATGATCCAATACACACAGTTATTTAAAAAGCTGACGTCTTGTACATGCTCATCAGAACCAAGCCTAATTAAATAACACATTTAATATTAAATAAGTACATGTGCAGTAGCCACTTGGACAATTACAGATCCCCAGGTCAAAACACAACAGAAAGACATGGAAGATCGTATTTTCAAATCACATCTGTGGCCCCCCTAACTGTAATTTGGTATTAGTGGGTCAAAGGATTTATTTGGTTCAAGTGATAATAAGATCATATTTTGAAAACAAACACTACAGGATGTCATATTTAAAATGACTGTGAGTACCTTTCTTTAGTGACGGTTCTGAGGGGGGCAGGGATTAGTTGAGTGTGCTAATTGGAGCTGTGAAGTGTGCAGAGAAAATACAAATGTTTTCTTTTAATATGAAAACAAAGAACTTTTTTTTAACACCGACCTGGGATTGTGTTTCTTTCCAAGTTTCCTTATTGTTTCTGAGAAGAGACTGTTCACTTGCAAAGTGAACTGGACCCGTGTGACTCGCAGGTAAGGAGAGCCCGTGTTGAACTAAGATGGCTACAGTGAGTTTTCCTGGACAAAGCTCGGGCAAAGGATAGCGCAGAGTGCACCTGCACCTGAGATTGTGTTGAGAAGCTTTGTGATAAGAGCAGGTAAAGAGGGAAAAGAAACACAAGTATTTTCTTTGTTTGAAGAACACATTTTGTTTTAACTGAAACGGGACTACAACTTTTGAAAGGGAAATAGTTGCTAGTGCACTGTATTTTTATTGAGTTTATTAGAAGAAAAAAGCTTATATTTTGGACAGAACGAACTCGTTTGGCATGCAACTAGCAGCAAACGATGTGAAGCAAACAAAACAGTTAGCAAGTTAGCAAGTTACAGTCTGTCCTAGGTCCGGGGGTGCTTATGGTTGTTTATGGGTTCCCTTACCTTAGCCAGTGTCATGTACGGGTGTCCGTACCTTACTGGAGTGTTTGTTTTTATTATAATATATATACATAATATAATATATAATAATGTAATATTTCAGATAAATCGTCACAGTGAGTGACACCAGCATTATTGGTTTTTTGAGAAATAAAAAAACAGAATGTAGAGAAGAAAATGTTGGAAGGAAGTTGGGAGAAAGACTGGTCTCCGAAGGAGCTCCGGGACTGGTGGAAGCAACAACAACCAGATAAGACAGAGAAAGGAATTGTGATATTGTGTCAGGTTGGTGAGAATCAAGAAAAGAAAATAACAGAAATGGAAGATCATCATAAACAGTAATGTGAATTGAGAGAAGAAGTTGTGAAAAATACGATAGAATTAATAGAACTACAAGGCAAATTAGAAGGGCAAGAAAAGTGGTCAGAAAAGGTGAAGGTGTAGGTGCGCGATGTGCTGCCGTGTTAGGAGCGCGTCGCGACACAGATCACTCCGAGGACGACAGGCCCGATTGGGATGATTTAGATCGCAAAGCATGGGAATATGAAAAAGGAGGTTTTGCTAGCGCTCCTCCCCCATATAATCCGGAATATAAATCAATCACTGATTTTGGTTATAATAATACATTGTATCCAGATCTGACCGCTCTGAAAACGGTCCCAGCTGCACCCATGCAAGTCAAAACTAGACAGAGTAAAGAGGAAGGTCAATCAATAGTCTATACGACTAAAACCCATGTCCCCTTCTCCCCAGGAGAAAAAGAAATGATATGGGCGTCCCTCCCAAAATTAAAACCAAACCAGGGTAACACAACTTTTTGGGATATTCTAGATGAAAAGATGGTTATTCACCTCCTTCACCCGCACGATGTACACATCATCGTGAAGGCTAAATGTCCGCCCAACATTTGGATACAGTTACTACGAGAATATCAGACCGGGGAGTGGGCTAATGTAGCCTCTACAGATGAGGAGGAAATAACAGAACTTTTTCACAATGGATCAAGAAAACTGAGATAGTGAAATAATGAAATAATCGAGTGGGATTATTTGACATTTTATTCTAAATAATCATAAGCTTAAATAATAAGTTATAAGGGCTGTTTGAGACACTGCAGGGTCAATAAAACATGCCACAGATCGGATATCTGAATTATCTTTAGATATCAATGTGTATGTGCTTTGTGTGTTTATGAATATGTATAGTTTGAAGGTGATATAAGGTAAATGTCTATGTTTTGGCAATCATTTTAGAATTATATTTAAAAATGTAACAACAGATTTATCATATTCATGAGGATCTTTGGCTCTATACAGAGTGCCTCAAGCATCAGAAATCAGAAAGAAAGACTATTATAAGAAAAGTAATCCAAAATATACATTGAATAAACAGATGGATAATAATAGTAATACATAAATAGTCATGGTGTCTCCACAAGAAGAACCAGAATTTGTTTGTTAAACATCATGTTATGGACAAGCTCTGTCAAAAGTCAAATTCAAGGAAACGAAAGGCTAGAAGAGATCCTGGTGCAGCCCTGACAGCCTGTGAAAGCAGGAGAATGTAAACAGTCTGGTGACATGTTACAGTCTTTCAGAAAAAGTTTGGTTATTGGTGCCTAGCATATAATACCTGAAATGAAAGTCAAAGTAGACCATGGTTTTAAGATGAGTGATGTAGGAAAAGGGTAAGATACCGCAGAAGTATAAGATTACAACTATAGAATAAGTAAGCTCAAGTAATATAAAATGCTTTACAGGAGAAAAGTAAGAATGGAAAGGAAGAGTAAAAGAGAAGGTGTCCTAGGATTATGGGAATCATTATTGAGATCAATGGCCTATTGGCTAATATTTTGTTAGGTACATATATGACTTCAATAAACGAATAATGGAGTGACATCTGTATAAATATAAATAAAACATATTGATAAAAAAACCTGAATACATTTCTTGTAAGAAATTAAGAATAGGAGAAAGAATAGCTGTTAGAATGCAGAGCAATGTTAACCAAAGTTGAAGAGGGTTTGAGTAAGTTGACGAGGGTCTGAGTAAGTTGATAAGGCTTGGGAAGCAGGAAAAGGCGAGTTTGATGTGTGTGAGACAAATGTGCTGCCACTTTTAGCACAGAGAGCTTCTGATGGTGATTGAATGAAACGTGGGAAAATAAATAAACTTGATGTAGGATAAATGAATAAATAATTGAATGAGATATGAGCCGCAGAGACCTCCCACATTGGAAAGTGGACTACAGCAGATAATCCTCTCCTCTCCCAGGGCAGGGTGATTAAGTGGGGACGCGTGTGAAGAGTGCAGGTGGACCCAGGTGAGTTGTGAAAGAAAGAAGAAACAAAAATAATAAGGCACGCGTGCAAACAATCAAAATAATACTAAGTGAATAACAAATTAAACAATAAAGTGAAAGATAATCAACACACAAAATAATGGCAATATAGAACCAAACAAAATACACAAGCCATATTGCATAAAGTGAAGTGAAATATAAATATAATAAGTAATGGTGATTAAGGAGCTAATTAACACCGTCCGTGACATTTACATTGGTTGGGTGTGTGGATACCAGTAATTATTTTTGTTTTATTGAAATACAAAATAATTCTATTTTTCCGAAGTGCTGAACTTTAATACAGTCTAGAAAGATTAATATTTTTTGTCTTGGGCTATATTATTATTACCATAGTTTTTCTATTGTATAAGTATCTTGGAGTAGAGGCATAGGTGGGCATGTGGGCAGAGGAGTAGGAAGGCCGGTCAAGCAAATAAGCTTGGTAAGGTACGCAGCAGCAGCAAGCAGCCCCCACATCCAGCCAGCCAGCCAGTCTGGCTGGCAGTGACTGAGTGGTTGACAGACGGCAAGCAACGGAATGTACGTGCTCTGTGATGTCATAGCAGTCAGCTGAGAGAGGCTCGTGATGTCATCGCTGAGCTGGCTGGCTGGCTGGCTGGCTGGCGGACTGGCTGGCTCTGTGTGTGTGTGTGTTTGTGTGTGTGTCTGTTTTTCTGTTTGTCAGTCTGTCTGTCTGTCTCTCTCTCTCTCTCTCTCCCTCTCAATTCATTTGTATTGTCAAAAGCAATTGGACATACATACATTCATACATATATATATATATATATATATATATATATATACATACATACATACATGCTAGAAAGTCATTACTATGTTATCTTAAAGGCTAACTAAGCAGAACATATATCATTATCGAACAGAGTTCATAGGTCTATACATGGTATTAGGGAACAGGCACGTAGGTCATTCTGTTTGACATTGTCTCCAAGGTTCTCATTGTAAATAAAAAAGAGAAATCAAACTACCTTATGGCCTCCTGACCTTCTAGCTTGACCTTATCTTTCTTAAGTATACAAGAGAGAAAAACAGTTGTGAGAAAAGAATTTCTAACTTTCCTTCCACACATACATACATACATACATACATACATACATACATACATACATACAAACCAGAGGCATGCAAAAAAATATAAAGAGGAAGAAAATGTTGTATAGCACATACAAAAGGGATGGTGATGAAACAAAATACATAGAATATGTTGAGCTGCAAAGAGATCTTAAGAAAGGGATCAGGAAAGCAAAGAGGGAAATAGAAAGAAACATAGCTCTTGGAGCTACAACCAATGCAATGAGCTTTTTTCAAAATTACAACAGCAAGCGGTCAATTAAGGAGGAGGTGAAACAGATAAAGGGCAAAAATGGAGGTATCTTGGAAAACGAACAAGATGTGGGAAATATTCTAAATGAGTATTTCACAGAGGTTTTTACAAAAGAAAAAACAGATGACATGCCACAGGTTGACAATCAATCCAGTCAAACCCTAAGAGAGATCAGGATAAATGAGGAGGAGGTACTAAAGGGACTAGCAGAATTAAAATCAAACAAATCACCTGGGCCAGATGGGATATTTCCAACAGTACTTAAAGAAATGAGGGAAATTATGTATAGGCCGTTAACTCGATTATTTCAAATGACACTTAGAACAGGGGATGTTCCCACTGACTGGAAGACAGCAAATTTCATACCAATCCACAAGAAAGGGGACAAAACTGAGCCAGGAAATTACAGACCAATCAGTCTCACCTGCATCACCTGTAAAATGTTGGAAAAAATGATTAGACAGAAAATAGAGGAGCATCTCAATGAAAACCATATTCTTGGAGATAGTCAACATGGGTTTAGACGAGGCAGATCATGTCTTACTAACTTAATACATTTTTTTGAACATGCAACTGCAGCTGTAGATCACGTGAAAGCATATGATATGATATACTTAGATTTCCAAAAAGCTTTTGATAAGGTTCCACACCAAAGACTGATCCTCAAATTGGAAGCTGTAGGCATTCAGGGTCATGTAAGTAGATGGATTATGAACTGGTTGATGTATAGGAAACAGATTAGAGGAGTCACTTCTAACTGGAGTGAGGTTGTTAGTGGAGTTCCACAGGGATCAGTACTAGGGCCTTTGCTTTTTCTAATCTATATTAATGATCTGGACTCTGGGATACTTAGCAACCTTGTCAAATTTGCAGATGATACTAAAATAGGTGGCTTAGCAGATACAATCTTGGCAGCACATGCTATTCAGAGGAACTTAGATAAATTCAGTTGTGGGCTGACACCTGGCAAATGAAATTCAATGTGGACAAGTGCAAGGTAATACATGCAGTAAAACAAAAATGTCCACTATAATTACACTATGGGAGGTACAGATCTAGATGAAGTAATGCATGAGAAAGACCTAGGAATCTATGTGGATTCACTTTCTCCATCCAAACAATGTGGGGAAGCAATACAAAAGGCATACAGAATGCTAGGGTATATCGTCAAAAGTGTAGAATTTAAGTAATGTTAAGACTGTACAATGCGCTAGACCTCATCTGGAATACTGTGTACAGTTCTGGGCACCACACTTCAAGAAGGATATTGCTGCTTTAGAGACAGTTCAGAGGAGAGCAACCAGACTTATTCCAGGTCTGAAGGGAAAGTCCTACTCGGAGAGACTGAGGGAACTGAACCTTTTCACCCTGGAACAGAGGAGATTACGTGGGGACTTGATCCAAGTCTTCAAAATCATGAAAGGTTCCTCAAACCAGAGGAGCTTTTCCAGATCAGCAGGGACACACGCACCAGGGGACAACAAATGGAAATTGGGCTTCAAGGCATTCAAGATGGAAAGTGGTAGAAGCTGAAAGTTTGGGAACATTTAAAAATAGACTGGATAGGATCCATGGATCACTTAGATATTAATGGACACCAAACGAGCATGATGGGTCGAATGGCCTCCTCTCGTGTGTAAACTTTCTTATGTTCTTATGTTCTTATGAATGTTCCCTAAGCATGTTTCAAATGTTCCCTAATTTATGTTACAAATGTGCCTTAGCACCTCTCTCTCTCTCTCTCTCTCTCTCTCTCTGTCTCAATTCAGTGCATTTGTATTGTCAAAGCAATTGGACATGCATACATACATACATACATATATATGGAAAATAAACAATATGTGTACATCTCTGCATTAATGGTGCCCTAACAGATGTGCAAGTTACATGACAGACAGACAGACAGACACTCACACACACTTTCACACACACACACACACACACACTTTCACAGACAGACAGACAGACAGACACACACACACACACACACACACACACTTGTATACCTGACACGTATAGAAGACTGGATAGGGAGATATAAATAGCAATGGGGAGACTCTTGTACTTGGTGTGGCTCTATCCATATAGTGGGGCCAGCAGCCACTTAGCAGGTGTAGCAATAGAAGCTCAGCCTGGGGAGACTGGATTTAGCATTTCCTCTCCATTTTGATAAGTATCCATAATCATTTCTGCAAAATACTTCTATGATACCTATGTATGTTTTTTACTTGTACTATATTATACTATCAAGTATCAGTGTACACATACAATGTGACCTGTTACATTAATACAGAGGCCACGGAAGGCCAGATCAGTAATAGCCACTGTCCCCTGATATTACACTTTTTTACAATCACTTTGGCACTCATTTCAGAACCTTGATGTCATTTTTCAAAACTCTAGACACAAAACTCACACCCGATGATCAAAATGCACATTTTTCAATTGCTTGGACACAATACACATCAACCTCAGATCATTTGTTCATTGAACTAAAATGATACAACTTAACGTCAAAGTATTACCATTTCAAAATGCAATTCACACATTACATCTGAGATCACTGTCTATTCATTTCATTACAAAGATCTAACTATCAATTGATACAGCTGCTCAAAATGATAAGTGACTGTTGCATTACTCTTAATTCATAGTTTTATGGAAACTGACGAACAGTATTCCATGTTTCGATCATGAAAGTTTCAGGATAATGAGATCCATTGACACCAATAACCGAGGAGCATGAACCAGTTGGACTACATTATCTATGGATGTAATATTTCATTATCATTCATCATCATGTAGCACTTTTCCACACCATGTTTTCAGTGTGGAAGGAAAGTTAGAAATTCTTTCTCTAATACCTGTTTTTCTCTCTTGTATACTTAAGAAAGATAAGGTCAAGCTAGAAGGTCAGGCCAGAAGGTAGTTTGATTTCTGCTTGTTATTTACGATGAGAATCTTGGAGACAATGTCAAACAGTATGATTGAAGTGCCTGCTCCCTAATCCATGTGTTGATCTATGAACTCTGTCCTATAATGATATAAATTCTGCTTAGCTAACTTTTAAGATAACATAGTAATGACTTTCTGATTATAACCAGCTCTTTGATTTTTGTGTATAAAAGCTCTGACTGTTAAAATGAAGGCAGAGCGACTTTGGGATCTTCTTGAGTCACTGTTCCTCTCCACGCTGCGTGTATTAAAGGCATTGCAACTAACGCTCCAACCTGGTTGAAGATGATTGTTCTTCCACATCAGATTTGACATTACTGTATGTATGCAGGCCCTTGTAATTGCTTTTCCAATACTGCCAACTGGTTATTGATGATTGATTTCACATTGTGGTACGAGTATCGAGTGAAATGAGTGCTATCCACCCCAGCAACACAGTGATAACATGGAGCCGGCAAGTCATCCAGGTCACAATAGAGGTCAAGCAGTGGGAGGAGGAAGACGTGGTGGTCAAAGGAATGGAAGGGGACATGCACCCCTTCTGAGAGGTGGTCGTGGGCCTCGTCATAGAGGAGGGCTTAGGCCTCACCAGAGAGGCAGCCATGGGCCTCATTTGAGAGGTGTTGGGGGAACGTGGTAGAGGACAAGGCCACGGACCAGACAGCGGCAGCAACAGCAAATAGTGTCCAGTGAAATCCGAGAAATAGTTGTAGAACATGTTGTAAATCATGGCATGACCATGACTGAGGCAGCTACAATGATTCAATCAAACCTCAGAATCAACTCAGGATCAACTGTGGCCTCAATCATCAGAAATGTCCGTACTGAGAAGCGGCAAGTCTTCAGCATGCACTAAACATTAGGCTACTCTCAATTGTCAAATGACTGTATACTGCATACCAATGTGTAGCACAGAGTATAGTGTGCCTTTTGAAAGAAATGCAGACAGAGTAAAGCAGCTGATGACTGAGTATGTTCAGGTATGTTCAGTTTCAAGATGCCTCTTGTGAAAAATGGTTGTGAGAACCTGAACCTGAACACAGGGCTGATGGAAATTTAGAAGTACAGTAATCAATCCTTTGTTTTGCTTTTTACACTAAGCCAGGTGAGGAACACTGCAGTTGACATTTTACTGTAGTTTTGTTCGTTTTTGTAGCTAATTATTTTTGCATGGATTCAAAGAAACCTATGGTGTGATTTGATTGTATTGCATCAATACATTTCAGATTTTGTTCAATGATTCCACTGTGTCTGTAGTATTCTCTCTACTAGTCCTTTTACAGTGATGTATTTATGTGTAGTACCATAATGAAACATGTATCACATATTTTGTACTACAATATTTAATGATTGTACGAACAACTACACAGTGAAACTATCGGTATCTTCTGTGTTACTATGTTACTATGGTATTTCATGATAAATGAGTTATTTGAACCAACAAGTCTGCAAGTGCTAGGTTTCTTTAAAGATATGAATGCACAATGCAATGTTTTGAACATTGGACAGCCTGTGTTACAAGTGATGACCGTTTTGAGTTTTGTGTCTAGAGTTTTGAAAAATGACATCAAGGTTCTGAAATTAGTGACAAAGTGATTGTAAAAAACTGTATATTCATCCTATTTAATGTGCTCTTTTAAAATGTACTTTTCTTTTTTATGTTGCCATTTCTGTTCTACCAATGTTTCAGTTGTTAGCCAAAGATTGACAGAGTACATCTCATACACACAGGCCAGACAGCAAAGATTTCTTTTTGAAATTCAATTACAAATGCTGCATGAACTCATCAATACGATTAGAGCTCCTGAAAGCAATATAACTAACTCACTCTACAGCATCTCATTAGCAGTGAAAAGAAACCAAGAAAGTTGGGACAGTCGACTGTTTACCACTATGTAACATCACCTTTTCTTTTAATAACACTTATTAAGCACTTGGGCACTGAAGACACCACTTGGTTAAGTTTAGCAAGCGGGATTTTCCCCCATTCATCCATTATGCATTTCCTCAGCTGCGCAACTGCACAGGGCCTTCGTTGTCTTAATTTGCAGTTCATAGTGCGCCACACATTCTCAATTCGGAGACAGGTCAGGACTGCAGGCAGGCCATGCTAGCACCCGCACTCTCTGCCTATGCAACCATGCGCTTGAAATCTGGGCAGAATGTGGTTTGGCATTATCCTGCTGAAAAATGCAGGTACGTCCCTGGAAAAGACGATGTCTGGATGGCAGCATATGTTGCTCCAAAATGTGTACATCTCTTTCTGCAAAAATGGTGCCCTCACAGATGTGCGAGTTACATGACAGACACTCATACACACTGTCACACCCATACACACACAAACACACACTTTCACAGACAGACACACGCACACACACTCACTTTCACACAGAGACAGACACACAAACACAGAGACAGACACACACACACTCACTTTCACACAGAGACACACAAACACATACACTTTCACACAGACACACACACACATACATACATACATACATACATACATATATAAGGAAAAGAAACAATACATTTAAAAATCACAAAAAGATGTAAATGTAAATGTAGATGTAAAGATGTTAATGATCTCAAGGTAGCTGGGACCATAGTCACCAAGAAAACAATTGGTAACACACTATGCCGTGAAGGACTGAAATCCTGCAGCGCCCGCAAGGTCCCCCTGCTCAAGAAAGCACATGTACAGGCCCGTCTGAAGTTTGCCAATGAACATCTGAATGATTCAGAGGAGAACTGGGTGAAAGTGGTCTCAGATGAGACCAAAATCAAGCTCTTTGCCATAAACTCAACTCGCCGTGTTTGGAGGAGGAGAATTGACCCCAAGAACACCATTCCCACCATCAAACATGGAGGTGGAAACATTATGCTTTGGGGCTGTTTTTCTGCTAAGGGGACAGGACAACTGCACCGCATCAAAGGGACAATGGACGGGGCCATGTACCGTCAAATCATGGGTGAGAACCTCCTTCCCTAAGCCAGGGCATTGAAAATGGGTCAAATACTTATTTCCCTCATTAACATGCAAATCAATTTATAACTTTTTTGAAATGCATTTTTCTGGATTTTCTTGTTGTTATTCTGTCTCTCACTGCTAAAATACACCTACCATTAAAATTATAGACTGATCATTTCTTTGTCAGTGGGCAAACGTACAAAATCAGCAGGGGATCAATTACTTTTTTCCCCCACTGTACATACATATATATGGAAAAGAAACATTACAAGTATAAATCACAATAAGATGTAATAAGGTACAGATAAACAAAGTGTAATAAAATGTGATCTGTTTGAAAATGCAGGGACGTCACTGGAAAAGATGATGTCTGGATGGCAGCATATGTTGCTCCAAAATGTGTACATCTCTTCTGCAAAAATGGTGCCCTCACAGATGTGCGAGTTACATGACAGACAGACAGACAGACACTCACACACACTGTCACACCCACACACACACTTTCACAGAGAGACATATACACACACACACACACACACACACACACACTTTCACACAGAGACAGGCACACACACGTACAGACACACACACTATCTTTCACACAGAGACAGACACACACACACACACACACACACACACATACATACATACATATGGAAAAGAAACAATACTTTTATAAATCACAATAAGATGTAATAAAGTACAGAAAAACTAAATGTAAGAAAATGTGATCTTTAATACACACAAATATGTATGGCTGGTCGGATGCGTCTTGGACTCGGGTTCCTCTTCATTACGTATAACGCTTTTGCCTTTTGCTAAAGCTTTCCGTGGAGGGGATCGTGGGTGAGTTTGTACCATTCTTGGGGGGCTCTGCCTTGTTGGGGCGGAGCTGTGATCCAGGTGAACAGCAGATCGGGCATAGGTGGGCATGTGGGCAGAGGAGTAGGAAGGCCGGTCAAGCAAATAAGCTTGCTAAGGTACGCAGCAGCAGCAAGCAGCCCCCCCATCCAGCCAGCCAGCCAGTCTGGCTGGCAGTGACTGAGTGGTTGACAGACGGCAAGCAACGGAATGTACGTGCTCTGTGATGTCATAGCAGTCAGCTGAGAGAGGCTCGTGATGTCATCGCTGAGCTGGCTGGCTGGCTGGCTCTGTGTGTGTGTGTGTCTGTGTCTGTCTGTTTTTCTGTTTGTCAGTCTGTCTGTCTGTCTGTCTCTCTTTCTCTCTCCCTCTCAATTCAATTCATTTGTATTGTCAAAGCAATTGGACATACATACATACATACATACATATATGTAGCGTAAGGTACACTTATACATTTCAATTAAAGAAGTGAATTCATAGTATCACCTTATCACGAATCCTGGAGTCTTGTAGAACTCAATTTCTGTAATAATTGGACGCAGACACCAATTCCAAAGATATAAATTGTCAAATTTATTTAAAAACAAAGACTAAATGTAGCACTACACTAATTATACAAAAGGGAAAAACTAATTAAAATTCAACTCTAGATCAACAAATCAAAGACAAATCACTTCCGTGACCAAATCAAAGACCATGGGATCCCATAGGATAACACACAAATCGTTAAACAAAAAAGGTTATAAACACATTGACTACAATACCGGTTAGTAATTCTAGGAATCACTAAGAAACAGTTAAAAGTGCTAAATTGCAGTTTCAGAAGATGAAAAAAAACTGTAACTGATGGGATATGTAGTACTTTATACTCGAGTGGTCTATGCGATTACACCCTGTTGGTGTTATTAAGAACGCCAAGTACCAGAATGCAGAGCGGGACTGTTTTTTGTGCCGTGACTTGTCGGGGGAAAAAGGCGCAGAAAAAACGGACGAGAAGGTGAAGGTAGTATGGCGGTGATGCACGCGTTGGTGAAGTGGGAAAGCGGGGTCGACAAAGACTCTTACAGCATGATTCCCACTGCTTGCTTTCGCAATTTTGATTTATTCAGCATTGCTGATGATGACGAAGAGACGACTCGAAACTTCAGAGCAGAGTGGAGAGACACGAACAAACCTCCAAAAGGTGGATGGCCTGTCCATGAAGCGCAGATCATTATGACTGGTAACAATGTTTATTTAAAAAAAAAACATTAAAGTCTTTACATGCTATTTGATATATACAATCACAGTATATTTGAAATGAATGTTTAAGTTATTAATGTGTTGTACTTCTAACATACTCTTATAACATGGTAGGTGGTGGTGAGGGCGCTAAAACTCGTCATACTTGACTGGCATTTGTAAGAACGATTTATTGTGTGTTGTGCTTTACAATAAAATCCCCCAAATCACAAAATAAATTAAACCAGATATAATTTAACTTCAGTTTTGATTCAGTGTTGGCTGTTCATCTTAATTTGTATGGTCAAAGCACAGTATTTTTATGACAAATAAATATAATCCCCAAATATCTGTGGACATAATGCAGGGTTTTATTTATTTTATTTTTATTTTAGGAAAAGAAGGCGAACTAAGAAGAAAACTTAATGACCTAACAAAAATGCCCTGTCCTAAAATGAAGAGAGTACCTAAACCAAACAAAAAACTTCAAATTTCAGATGATAGTGACCTTGATGAACCACAGTTACCGGTGAGATAATTACTGCAAATATTAAATAAATGTATTGCAGGATTGTTTTTTTTTAATCATATTCATATATATATATATTTTCATTTTAAACTCTTTTCCTCTCTGAATACAGCACAAAATAAGAAAGAAAACCGATGGAGCTTCAAGAATTAGATCCCGTCATATTCTACAGACATTTAAAGAGTCCAGTGAAGTTGAGCTACAGCAAAAAGTTAAGCAGCTCGAAAAGGAAAACACAAGACTTAAAAATGAAAACCAATGTCTTCGAAACCGTATGGTTGATGGTAAGTTTTTTTATTTATAGCAAATAATTCCTTACCTTGATAAATGTTATTCTTCAGTAATTTAGATTCCAGAGTAATGTATTATAGTTGATCATACTGAAGTAATCTAGAACCACAATACAGACTCTTAATGTGCACTGTCTAATAGTTTAATAATACTGATTATTAAATAAAGTTTTTCAACATAACTTCATAATCCTACATTAATGACTATATGCATTACATTAGATCTGGTAATTGTTGTATTTTATCTTTTTTATTTTTTTCGTAGCTAATGTTAATGACCCACAAAAAGGTCAGTTTCCCAATAACATAGAGCAAGTCTCTCAAGTATAATTGCAGGCATTGATGGTTTTGTTTTCACTTTGTATTAAATATATTACTAGAAATGATTATCATTTAATACTAAGGTTTTTTTCTCCAGAGATTCCAGACCTTTTGGACAATCTGAAAAAAATTGTAACAAAAGCCACATTTATCAGCAATGAAGACAAAAGTGTGTCACCATCAAGTGGTTCTGACAGCCCCACAGCAAATTGTTCTGAATCTGACAAAGAATCACCAAAACAGGTATAACACTCTTGGTCTACAATATTACAAAGACAAGGTAAAAATATATATATTGAAAACAAATATTGGTTGTAAACAATCTAATGATGCTACATTATCAGTTATATTCATAGTTATAGTTGATAATAAGAATGTAATTGAATTATGGGTGTCACAGATTCACTTCCAACATTATTAAAGAGCAATCTTCGTGGTGGTGGCAGCAAGAGAGATCCAACTTCGGAGAAAAAGACACCTCTGGATCGCTTAAAGGTGGAAGCCATATATGGTATGTAAATGCTGTTGTACAAAATTTCTAACTCTCCTTTTTAACTGTATAGAACACAAAGGGTTAGCATTTGAAATGTTCCTTTGGCCTTTGTTTTAGTTTCAGAGACTAAAGTTAATTTATTAATAAATAATAATACCTTACATGTAGCAGCTGGAAAGATCCCAAAGTGCTCTACAGACTCACTTCACCCACCACCCTCTGGGGTGCAGCCATTTTGTACCAGCAGATTACTACACAGCAGTAAAGGTGGAGTCATAACAAATTTGTTAGACCTGATTGAGGGAAGCCTGACTTAGAATTCAGCCACGTCACTCTTTCAACAACACCTTGTAAATCACCTTGGATTAATGCTTCAGACATATTAATACATAATAATAATGAATAGTGCCATGGGATCCTTGACAATATAAACTTTCATGTCTCATTTAAATTTGACTTTTGAGCAAATACTTCACATTTCAGTCCAGTTGTGCCACATCAATGTAATGCTTAAGCAAGGTATTAATGGAGAAAAGACTGCCTTTGCATAGCTGCTTCGCCAAGTACAGATTTTACTATGAACTAGTGTAAGACAAGTTTAAGAGCATACACCAAAACATTTAAATACACCCACATACAAAAATGTTGATTTACTGTGGCAATATGTAACTAATGAACCCTTCTCAAAGATATGTGGTATGTTTATTAAAAGATTTTTATATATCTATGTGCAAGTCATTAAATCTATGTGATACATGTTTTTTAGGGGCTACCTTGAAAAAATTGCCCAGTACCCCAAAGAGTGTAATTGGTGGTGCAATTAACAGCAAGATAAATGAACTACGACACAGAATGAAACCAGAGTGAAGATTTGAAGAACCAGATCTGTATTTTTTGTTTTGTTTTCAACAGGGTTGGGGTCAATTCCAATTCAATTTTTAATTCCCTTTTCAATTCAATTCCAATAAAGAATATTCTGTGAATGCAAAAAGTAATTGCAATTTTGAATTGATTTGTAGGAGGAATTGGAATTGAAAAACAGGAATTGACCCCAACCATGGTTTTCAGTGAGTGTTGTACAAATTGATAGGTCAGGGTTTCTGTAAAAACTTAATAGAGGCCAGCAGGCGTGCACGATCTGGGAAAAACTGCTCCACTACAACAGACCTCTTTCCCTTCGTTTTCTCTAAAAACCTCCTGATATCCTTCACTGCAGCTCTGACTCACCGAGGACGAGGAGGCGAGAGAGGAATCCGTGAAGCCGCCCTCACTGTCACTCTGAGCCCGAGGCGTCCCCGGTGGCTGCCGCGATGCTCCAGCGTGTAGCCGGACCTTTCCCCACCAAGCCGCTCGCTACCCCAGCTTCACTACTGTGCCACCACTTCTTTTACTGCCACTATTTACCAACACCGTCCGTGCTCCCTCCCAGCACCTTCTTAGTGCGTTTTTTCCACCCGGCGCCTCGGCTTGTACCGCCGAGCCTGGCCCTGCCTCCTCCTCGGCTACACCCTGTGTGTCTGTCCGCCCGTCTGCTGGCTGCTGAGGTTGTTCCTCGTCACTAACCAGCGCCCCGTGCACCGCCTCAACACCATCTCCCCCCGGCGTCTCGGTCGTCACTATCCCCCGCTGCCTCGACCCCGTCCCCCAGCTGTGCGTCATCGCCTCCGGGCAGCTCTTCCCCCGTCACGGCATCAGTGGTACCATCGGTCCGACTGGCGACTGTCTCCTCCGCCGGGGCTCGATCTCTGTCTGCCCGCTGCATCTGTGGCTGCGGGCCGGTGTCTCTATTCCTCCCCGTGTCGCCCCGCTCCTCCTCCCGCTCCCTGTCCTGCTCGGGACAGTTCCTCACGACATGCCCCTCGCTCCCACACCTGAAACACTTCATGGACTCCGAAGTAGCGAACACGACGTAGTCGGTATTGTCGATCTTAAATTTAAAAATGACATTAAGATCCTCATTGATGTTATTGAGGATCATATACAGCTGCCTTCGGAAGGACATGACGTGTTTCAGTTGCGGGGCTTTGCAGCCCAGCGGGACCCTCTTAATGCCGGACATCAGCTGCCCGAGCCGGTGCGGATGAACGGAGGGACGTTAGACAGCGTTACCTTCCGGGCAGGAGCAGCGAGCGGCAACACCGGGGTGAAAGTGTCGTCTAACACTGTGCCATTAGCCACTAGCTGATTGAGCAGATCAGTGGTTTTTAAGAAGATAACAATGGCAGCAGACTTGATATTTTCACACCCTGCTACCTCCCCAACCGCTAACACACACTGCTCTAGGGGGCAGAACTGCACCGGAGCGATCTTGACTCCATGGTGTCGGGTCAGTTTTTCAAAAGACGCATTCAGGGGGTCCGACCCCCCGACCCGGGAAGAACTACCGGTACTCCCCCCTCCCCTCCCCTGTTCCCCCACAATAAGAAAAGCACTGAAAACAGAAGACAAAATAAACAAACTGAAAAAAGTAAAGCAACAAAAAAACGCAGCCAAAGGACAGAGCTCTCAGCAGCACTCCCGCTCACTGCAGACCCCTCCCACACACTCCCAGCTGAGAGAGAGAGAGAGAGAGAGAGAGAGAGAGAGAGAGAGAGAGTTAGTGTCTGTCTGTCTCTCTCTCTCTGTAGATGCATCATAGGGAACATATGTAACAATCTCTCTTTTTGTTTACCAAAAATGAGAATGAACGTATTTCAAGTGGGTGTTGCCTTGGTTGGAAACGTTTTAAGATTATTTATGAAGTGTAAAGTGGATTTGTCTCAGTTCTCCGTAGTTTTCAATGTATGTGCCATTCAGTAGCGTTCATGTTACAGATGTGCCCTATGCAGTGGTAGGGTCAATAAAATGTCAGTAAAACTTTATTTTAGCAATTATGGAGGGGAAGAACTGCAGATAGCGGGTCCCCACTAATTATCTAACTTACCACCAACATTTAAAATTAGGTCTTGCGAAGCTGCCAAATAATGCTGTATAATCGTATGTGTCTTCATACACCGGCTGCTATAGTCTGATAGCTTTGATTATATATATATATATATATATATATATATATATATATATATATATATATATATATATATATTTTTTTTTTTTTTTTTTTTCTCGTGAACCACAAATGCTATTTGCTTGATTTTTACAGAGTATGTTATAAATACCATTCTTATGAAGCCTGACAAATTGTATGCTGTAATTATGAATATTTTCAAATCATTTGTTTGTTTTTCCTAACATGTTACAAATGTTCCCTATGTGAAAGATGCATTATATCTTAATAACGTCTAAACAATTAAAGATATACAGATTATTATTTTTGGTAAAGTTATAATACATTGCTATTAACTATGTGTGTCAGTAAAAGTTTAAATTTCCTAAAGGATTTTTATTGATCTTGCAAAATAAGTGTTTAGGGAACATTTGTAACATAGAGGTGGGTTAGCCACCGAGTAAGGGCAGCGGCTCCGGCTCCAGCACCGGCACCATGTCGCTGGAAAAGCGCTAAGTGAGCTCACAGTGAGCTCAGTGTAATGTCTGCTCTGGTGAGCTCACAGTGTGACCTAGTCGTGAGTTCACGTCTTCACTGGGTAGTCCTTGACAACTTAATTGACTCAAATCTTGGGCTTAATTGGTCAAAATGACCATTGGTTGAAGGTACTCAGGGACTGATGTGTAGAGAGACTTATTAAACCTGCAGGATTGTGGTTTTCCCAGATCAGAATTAACCAGATCACCACAAAGGAACATGGTAGGTGCTATTGCAACACAGATTACACAAATACATTGAAATCCAAGTTTGCAGTGGTCCTTGGGCCATTGGGTGGTGATCCAGATCACTTCAGCAGGAATTTTGCAGTGGTCTGGACTACAACTCTCTCTCTCTCTCTCTCTCTCTCTCTCTCTCTCTCTCTCTCAATTCAGTGCATTTGAATTGTCAAAGCAATTGGACATGCATACATACATACATACATATACACTCACCTAACGGATTATTAGGAACACCTGTTCAATTTCTCATTAATGCAATTATCTAACCAACCAATCACATGGCAGTTGCTTCAATGCATTTAGGGGTGTGGTCCTGGTCAAGACAATCTCCTGAACTCCAAACTGAATGTCTGAATGGGAATGAAAGGTGATTTAAGCAATTTTGAGCGTGGCATGGTTGTTGGTGCCAGACGGGCCGCTCTGAGTATTTCACAATCTGCTCAGTTACTGGGATTTTCACGCACAACCATTTCTAGGGTTTACAAAGAATGGTGTGAAAAGGGAAAAACATCCAGTATGCGGCAGTCCTGTGGGCGAAAATGCCTTGTTGATGCTAGAGCTCAGAGGAGAATGGGCCGACTCGATTCAAGCTGATAGAAGAGCAACTTTGACTGAAATAACCACTCGCTACAACCGAGGTATGCAGCAAAGCATTTGTGATGCCACAACACGTACAACCTTGAGGCGGATGGGCTACAACAGCAGAAGACCCCACTGGGTACCACTCATCTCCACTACAAATAGGAAAAAGAGGCTACAATTTGCACAAGCTCACCAAAATTGGACAGTTGAAGACTGGAAAAATGTTGCCTGGTCTGATGAGTCTCGATTTCAGAGTCAGAATTTGGCGTAAACAGAATGAGAACATGGATCCATCATGCCTTGTTACCACTGTGCAGGCTGGTGGTGGTGGTGTAATGGTGTGGGGGATGTTTTCTTGGCACACTTTAGGCCCCTTAGTGCCAATTGGGCATCGTTTAAATGCCACGGCCCGTTGTTTCTGACCATGTCCATCCCTTTATGACCACCATGTACCCATCCTCTGATGGCTACTTCCAGCAGGATAATGCACCATGTCACAAAGGTCGAATCATTTCAAATTGGTTTCTTGAACATGACAATGAGTTCACTGTACTAAACTGGCCCCCACAGTCACCAGATCTCAACCCAATAGAGCATCTTTGGGATGTGGTGTGTAACGTTATGTTGGGTGTATTTGGATAAGAGTATTTGGGCTCTGAGCTGAAGCACGGATCTAAAGAAGACCTCTCCCCCCCAAAGTTATCAGATTTCCTTAGCTCATCAGCTTGGAACTGGTTTGCATCAAAGTGACAGTTTTGGGGAGGATGGCACCGAGAAGAGGCCAAATAGTTTGTTATTCTTCTATGAGATGTCTGGAGAAAGGGGCCTGTGGGTGATAAAAACTCTTTGAAGTGGATGAGAGCCGAAATCCCGACATAGAGCTACGAACCCAGGCCAACCGGCATTTCCAAAAGATGGCATGGATTGACATCAGTCATAAATCCAAAGTCACAAAAGATTAAGTCTGTTTTAGTTACTTGTGATAAATTGTTGATATCCTAAGCGTTGGCATTAGAGTCATTAGGTGATTAATCGAGTACTGTTCTGTTGGGTTGTTACTGAATAGCCAAAACAATGATTACCCAAATGTCCCCATGTGAAGCATTGATTGTTAAGGTACCAGGAACAGAGATTCCTGAATTCCTTGGACGCCTAGGCAGTTTGGACTTTGAAGTAGAGTCGCGTCGAACTCAGTTGGTAAACGACACTACGACGCAACTCGAAAAAGAGTCGATAGAGGTGATGAAAGTTATGGCTAGCTTAGCACTTGCGAGCTCAAGGGTAGTGAACTGGATCATAAGCAAGTTTGAAAAACTGAAAAAGCTAGGAGAAAAGTATGCTAAAGCGAAAGAAGAAAGAGCCAAACGGCATGGAATGGTTTTAGAATTTGAAGGAAAGCTAGATACTTGTGGAAAACAAGTCATTGTGTTGAATGCTGAAAAAGAGGACTTAATTGAACAGAGAGAGCAATTAGGAAATGATTTAAGACAATGTCAAGTTGAATTGGAAACAACTCTGATCCAAGTAAAAGGTCTGCAAAATGACAGATGTAAAGCGGTTGAAAATGAAAGGATAGTTTTGAAGGACCGGGATGTTTTGGAAATGCGTCTTTGCAAAACAGTCAGGGAGAAAGATTTGGGCACTGTAAAAATGGAGATACTCGAAGGCGAGGTCATACATTTAAAAAGGGACAGTGAAGAAATGAGGAGAGTAAATCAGGTGCTTAGGGGAGAACTCAAATCAACTGAAGTTGAAAATGAGCGTCTCAAGCAACAAATAGGGGCCCTGAAAGCTGCCTCTTGGTGGGCTGCAAAGCTGACACCTGACAGCATAAAGGAACAGCCGGAACCGGCCAATGCACGGAGTCGCACACCGTCTCCACATTTAGGCCCCGGGTTGCCTCGTCCTGATCGTACCCCTCCCTGTAGTCTTTCTCCACCCAGGGTAAGAAGCTCGTCGCACAGACGAACTTCCTCTCCCGAGAGTCCAGACCGAAAGGTTATCATGCGCCAGTTGAGAGAACTGGCTAAAGATTGTGAAACCTTTAACCCAGCAGACAAGGAAGGAAATGTGGAAGCGTATATTAAGGACATTAAGTATGCTTTGAGTTTCTATCCTGAGGCTACGGAGAAGGAAAAGGTTCTCCTAATCCGCAAAACTACCTCTCGCCAAGTCCATTCTTGGATGGAGAGGCAAGGGTCCATGGTCTGCGATAGGTTTCAACGCTTGTGCAGAGCATTAGTTAGGGACTATTCCAGGTTCATTGATCCAGTGGCAGCAGTGACTGCCGCACACCAGATCAAACAGGTAAGCATGAGTCCCCCCGTGATTACTATGAAAAGCTTAGGAAAACCTATTTTGCGGGTCAAGATCGACCCGGGGCCGAGGAAGAGGTGAGCTTTAAAGGGTTGTTTGTTGCTAATTTGTTCCCAACGATTAAGGAAATGATCATATTACATGCAGACGCAACGTATATGAACATAGCTGAAATTCGAAAAAATGGCACAGAAAGCTTGGGAAAGCAAGTACAATAGCACTTCTGATCGTAAAGATTCAAGCACCCAAGTACTGGCAAGGCGCTCTGAGAGCCCTATTTCTCCACTGGAGTTAGAGGGGACAGAGATTCAAAGAAGGAAAGAACCTCCCAAGGATGGAATCCAAGACACCCAGGCTTACAATAAAAAAAAGAAATCTGCTCCTAGCCTAGGTGGGTTAACTCAGTCTCTGAGCAATGTTGCAGTTTCTGAGCTACTGCTACGCTTAGCTCTGCTCCCTTTGCCCCCTCTTCCCAAACTGGAAGTTAGTAGCCAGGGTAAAGGGCCGGACTCGCCACCTAAGGAATGACTAGCTCTGGAACCACCCCCTGTCCCCGCCTCTGTGTTTTTGATTGGATGTGAGGAACAGCAGGGGGGTTTCTCTGACACATCAGCCCACTGGGACCTCCCAGTGGGGGAAGTTGCCTGCAGGCAAGCTGAAACTTTGGTGATGTTACTGGGTGATCTGACACAGAGAGGCAGAGCCAAGCAAGTTTACATAGAAGTGACCATTGAGAATGTGTGGGAGTGAGGAGCCTTGTTGGACACTGGGGCTGAAATTTGTTTAATGTCTGCCACCACAATGGGCAACCTGAAACAAATTATGGAAACCTCAGACCAACGACTGAAAGTGGAAGCTTGTAGTGTGAACATTACAAGTTACACAGAGACTAAGGCACAGCTCACTCAAATGGCATTGTTAGAGTTCACCTTTGGGAAGATTAAGTTGGTTCATCCAGTTTATATTTCCAAATTTGAAACAGAGAAGTTGATCATTGGTCAGGATCTATTGAACAGGTTGTGGGCTCAAGTTGAATCACCAAAGCCGGTGGAATTGAATGACAGATATGATACAGCCACCAAGGTACAACTTCCCAATGAGACCATTTTTTGTGCATGTCCCTAAAGGGGGCACCGGCTTACCATGTAAGCCAACCATTCGAACCCAGGTCCCTACCAACTATTATAGACATAGTGAAGGTCAGGTGCCTGAATAACACCTGAATTCCCAGTCACCTCCCTCTGTTAATCAACTTCCACCTATTGGTTACCGTCAGTAACCATACTCAATACTGAGTAATACCAATTGTTTTTTTGTTTTAATGTACTTGTGTTATAATATGTAACCTGTATATGTGCTAGTATAGGATTGTCAATTTGATTGGAATACATTCTGCTTAAATAATGAACTATTAGTTTGTTTTCTTTGATTTCTCGGGGTCATGAATGGTGAAGTCCACTGTTGAATTCTGTTACATAACTTTGAGATAAATGCTTAACGTCTTATTTTGTCTTGAAGGGGATAACGTCCTAGTCGACCTCAGTCCCATTCAAGAAAGGGGGTATGTAGCGTTATGTTGGGTGTATTTGGATAAGAGTATTTGGGCTCTGAGCTGAAGCACGGATCTAAAGAAGACCTCTCCCCCCCAAAGTTATCAGATTTCCTTAGCTCATCAGCTTGGAACTGGTTTGCATCAAAGTGACAGTTTTGGGGAGGATGGCACCGAGAAGAGGCCAAATAGTTTGTTATTCTGCTATGAGATGTCTGGAGAAAGGGGCCTGTAGGTGATAAAAACTCTTTGAAGTGGATGAGAGCCGAAATCCCGACATAGAGCTACGAACCCAGGCCAACCGGCATTTCCAAAAGATGGCATGGATTGACATCAGTCATAAATCAAGCCCCCCTCCAATAGGACACTGGGGGCTGAAACCGAAATCCAATCTCAAGAACTAAGGAACCAATCACCTATTGATCTGACAGACTATAAAGGACAAACACGGCCTTTCTTTCTCTCTCTCTCTCACCTGAACCAGTAACTCGCTGCCACAGCTCAACCTGTAGCTCTGTTGCCCGAACCGGAACCAGAAACCAACCAAGTCTTTGCCGGCAACAGAAGAGTTAAACTGGGAGAAGGAGATTGAGCCGTACGAAGAATTCTTTTAAAGGACTTTATTAAATAAAGAACTTTACAGACTGCGCTGCCCGCCTGTGCCCACCTGATCAGTGGAGTTTTACAGCTGGACAAATGACTAAGTCGACTGAATACGAAAGTGTCAGTCATTTAAATAGCTATTTGAGTTTTAAGAAACTTGACCCTTGGAACAAACAGGGCCTTGCTTTCCTCAAAGACTTTGTCTTCAAGTAACTACGGTGGAACCCTGCTTACAAAGAAGATTTTGTGCACAACCTTGGAGCCTTCAAACCAGTGGAAAATCTGTTTGGAAACGACTCTACTTTCGCGAAACCCCAACTTCCAGGTGCATCGACTGAGTGGAAGTTCTTGGACAAAGCCGAACCGGACTGCCTTTGTTCCAAACCACACGGACCTCGTGCCGTGTGCTGTTATCTGAGCCCGAAGCCAGAGAGGCCTCTCTGCGACGAAGTTCACATAAGTTTAACAGTTTGGAGTTCATGATTCATGACATTTGAGAAATCAATTAGAAATGTTAATCTGTGATTCATAACTCTAGAATGTGTAATATCATTTAGTTTTCTTAAATATAAATGTGTGTTGCATTAAACTGTTTTGTTGATAATTTTAGAAATAAAATCTGTCAACGCCGAGAAATATCTTCTCATTCCTGTTTAACTGTTTAGTCTGAAATTGACACAAGTTAATAGACACCAGATTATAGGTGGCCCTGCCTATCCTTAATCATTGAATAATAATCAGTTAAGGGAAATTGTGGTAACAAGTAATGATAGGATCTTTCTCTCCACCTAAACGTTAATGAGACTGATATATATATAACGAGAAGTTACCTGACATAAATACTAACCTGCGTAGTTATTTAATGTCTGACTAATAATACTAACAAGAGACTCACCTTCATCTTACTAACTGGTATTGTAGTCAATGTGTTTATAACCTCTTTTGTTTAACGATTTGTGTTATCATATGCGATCCCATGGTCTTTGATTTGGTCACGGAAGTGATTTGTCTTTGATTTGTTGATCTAGAGTTGAATTTTAATTAGTTTTTCCCTTTTGTATAATTAGTGTAGTGCTACATTTAGTCTTTGTTTTGAATAAATTTGACAATTTATATCTTTGGAATTGGTGTCTGCGTCCAATTATTACAGAAATTGAGTTCTACAAGATTCCAGGATTCGTGATAAGGTGATACTATAAATTCACTTCTTTAATTGAAATTTATAAGAGTACCACTCGAGTATAAAGTACTACATATCCCATCTGTTACAGTTTTTTTTCTTCTTCTGAAACTGCAAGCGCACTACATAAAGTTTGGCAAATGAAGAAATTTGGATGATGAGTTTACAATCTTATAAACAGTATTTAAGTAAACCTAGATATGCAATTCCAAAAAGAACAGCATCGAGATGGAGAAACAGGATACAAAAATAATAATACAATGTTTATACTTTTTGTATTTTAATTACAGTATGTAATTATTGCCTTTTGATTTACATTTACAGAAAAAGAACGGCGGCAAACGTGGACTACCCAACAAGAAGCAACAAAGTTACTAAAATATCAGATTCTCAGGTAAGCTTCATGCAGCCATACATGTATAATTATAAAATCAATCCAAAAAATAGACCTTGTTTACCCTACAACTGATTTGAGTGTTAATTCTATTTAAGATATAAAAAAATATTTTGTTTTCTGAACTAATAATCTGTGAACATTCTATTATCTCTATAATTTTAATTAATACATTTATTTTATTATTGGTGGAACATTATATTTTTCAGCTCAGATGATTTCACGTACCATCAATTTTTCTGTTAATAAATGTGCAAAAACAAATCAGATGGATAGGCCCCTACATATGAACATTAAGTTAAAGGCCTAGAGTGAGTGTTCTTCACTTCCAGTCATGGCGGGCCACAATCCAGCTCTTTGTAACTCATCAACAACCAAAGACCTGGGAAAAGGGTTAAATGGCTTCAGTTAAGCCAATTAGGTAATTAAGAGCTCAACTGGAAAAAAAAACAGCAGGCATAGGGGTACTTTAGGACCACAGTCACTGATATAACCTACAATGTTGTTGTAATGAAAATCAGCAGACAGTGGGCCTCCTCCAGGACTAAGGTTGAGAAGCACTGGTCTTGAAGACCACAATAACAATCGACCTCAAGGGCTAGGGATATTCGAGGTGATGCTAAACCAGTCCTGAATGTTTAAATATAATGTTATTTTCTTGTAGTGTGCCGTTGCTGTTAATGCAACCAGTTATATTGAGCCATCAAATACAGAAGCTGACGAAAGACATCAACATGTAAATTTAGTTGTAAATTTAAAGTGTGTGTGAAAAGTATTTTGTATATGGAGATTAACCCATAGTTTCACAGATAAATTGTGGACCAGTGATATTCAGGATCTTCAAAACAAGTCCTGAATGCTCAAACTTAACACTTCTTTTTTTAGAGTGTCGTTGCTGTCAATCCAGCCAGTGATGTGGAGCCATCAGATACAGAAGCTGATGAAAAACAACATGTAAATTTCCTAAATTAATATGGTGCATCAAAATACTTATTTAGCACTTTCAACTGTTTCTTTGTGATTCCTAAAATTACTTTACAGGCTGGGGCTGGGGGAAGACACTGCGCCCGCCTGGAGAAGCCTGTACAAGCCCCCCTCAATAAGAGAGCTGGCAATCTGCAGTGGAGGGTGTTACACACCATTATTGCTGTCAATTCTTTTATTACTGTTCTTAACCCTGCTGTGTCCGACGCCTGCCCATTCTGTGCTCAGAGAGAGACCGTGTTTCACTGTTTCAGCACTTGCTCTCGGTTGTCACCCATTTTTAGTCTTTTAACTCGTCTTTTTACTGATCTTAACCTGATTTTTAACACAAAGGTTTTTATTTTAGGGGCGCGATACACCAGAAGGACCAAACATGTGGACCAGCTGGTAAACTTCTTGCTGGGCCAGGCTAAAATGGCCGTCTATAAGACTAGGAAGAACAGAGTGTGTGGGGAGGGCAGTGAGGATGCAGTGAGAGTGTTTGCCATGCTGGTCAAGTGCAGAGTCAGACTAGAGTTTAACTATTACAGGCTGATGAATGATTTGGAGAGTTTTGAACAGGTCTGGTGTATTAATGATGCCCTTTGTGAATTGTATGACGGGGAGTTGGTTTTTATTATGTAATTCATTTATAGGGTTTAGTATTTGATGGTTGTTTTGTTGTGTGTATTGGGTTACTTTCTTTAAAAGTGTACAGATCAGTGGCGGAGTTAATGCTTGTTGGGGGGAGACAAACAAAGGGGAACACTATTTTTTATTTATTTATTTATTTTCTTTTGTATGAATTATTGCGTGTTGCAAACAGGCAATGAAGTCTGATAAAAGTCAAAAAGTCTCTCTCTCTCTCACACACAAACACACAGCCAGCAAGACACACAGAGCCAGCCAGCTCAGCGATGACATCACAAACATCTCTCTCAGGTGACTCCTATGACATCACAGAGCACGTACATTCCGTTGCTTGCCGTCTGTCAACCACTCAGTCACTGCCAGCCAGACTGGCTGGCTGACTGGATGGTGGGGCTGCTTGCTGCTGCTGCGTACCTTAGCAAGCTTATTTGCTTGACCGGCCTTCCTCCTCCGCCCACATGCCCACCTATGTCCGATCTGCTGTTCACCTGGATCACAGCTCCGCCCCAACAAGGCAGAGCCTCCCAAGAATGGTACAAACTCACCCACGATCCCCTCCACGGAAAGCTATAGCAAAAGGCAAAAGCATTATACGTAATGAAGAGGAACCCGAGTCCAAGACGCATCCGACCAGCCATACATATTTGTGTGTATTAAAGATCACATTTTATTACATTTAGATTTTCTGTACTTTATTACATCTTTTTGTGATTTTTAAATGTATTGTTTCTTTTCCTTATATATGTATGTATGTATGTATGTATGTATGTATGTATGTATGTATGTGTGTGTGTGTCTGTGTGAAAGTGTATGTGTTTGTGTGGGTGTGACAGTGTGTATGAGTGTCTGTCTGTCATGTAACTCGCACATCTGTGAGGGCACCATTTTTGCAGAAAGAGATGTACACATTTTGGAGCAACATATGCTGCCATCCAGACATCGTCTTTTCCAGGGACATCCCTGCATTTTTCAGCAGGATAACGCCAAACCACATTCTGCCCAGATTTCAAGCGCATGGTTGCATAGGCAGAGAGTGCGGGTGCTAGCATGGCCTGCCTGCAGTCCTGACCTGTCTCCGAATTGAGAATGTGTGGCGCACTATGAAGTGCAAATTAAGACAACGAAGGCCCTGTGCAGTTGCGCAGCTGAGGAAATGCATAATGGATGAATGGGGGGAAATCCCACTTGCTAAACTTAACCAAGTGGTGTCTTCAGTGCCCAAGTGCTTAATAAGTGTTATTAAAAGAAAAGGTGATGTTACATAGTGGTAAACAGTCGACTGTCCCAACTTTCTTGGTTTCTTTTCACTGCTAATGAGATGCTGTAGAGTGAGTTAGT
The DNA here is from genome assembly GCF_036373705.1 of Amia ocellicauda. Taxonomy (NCBI): domain Eukaryota; kingdom Metazoa; phylum Chordata; class Actinopteri; order Amiiformes; family Amiidae; genus Amia; species Amia ocellicauda. Next base: position 596,462 of record NW_027102920.1, read on the forward strand.
TATATTGCTTTCAGGAGCTCTAATCGTATTGATGAGTTCATGCAGCATTTGTAATTGAATTTCAAAAAGAAATCCTTGCTGTCTGGCCTGTGTGTATGAGATGTACTCTGTCAATCTTTGGCTAACAACTGAAACATTGGTAGAACAGAAATGGCAACATAAAAAAGAAAAGTACATTTTAAAAGAGCACATTAAATAGGATGAATATACAGTTTTTTACAATCACTTTGTCACTAATTTCAGAACCTTGATGTCATTTTTCAAAACTCTAGACACAAAACTCAAAACGGTCATCACTTGTAACACAGGCTGTCCAATGTTCAAAACATTGCATTGTGCATTCATATCTTTAAAGAAACCTTGCACTTGCAGACTTGTTGGTTCAAATAATTCATTTATCATGAATTACCATAGTAACATTTATTTAGATCACCCACACAGAAGATACCGATAGTTTCACTGTGTAGTTGTTCGTACAATCATTAAATATTGTAGTACAAAATATGTGATACATGTTTCATTATGGTACTACACATAAATACATCACTGTAAAAGGACTAGTAGAGAGAATACTACAGACACAGTGGAATCATTGAACAAAATCTGAAATGTATTGATGCAATACAATCAAATCACACCATAGGTTTCTTTGAAGCCATGCAACAATAATTAGCTACAAAAAAGAACAAAACTACAGTAAAATGTCAACTGCAGTGTTCCTCACCTGGCTTAGTGTAAAACAAAGGATTGATTACTGTACTTCTGAATTTCCATCAGCCCTGTGTTCAGGTTCAGGTTCTCACAACCATTTTTCACAAGAGGCATCTTGAAACTGAACATACCTGAACATACTCAGTCATCAGCTGCTTCACTCTGTCTGCATTTCTTTCAAAAGGCACACTATACTCTGTGCTACACATTGGTATGCAGTATACAGTCATTTGACAATTGAGAGTAGCCTAATGTTTAGTGCATGCTGAAGACTTGCCGCTTCTCAGTACGGAAATTTCTGATGATTGAGGCCACAGTTGATCCTGAGTTGATTCTGAGGTTTGATTGAATCATTGTAGCTGCCTCAGTCATGGTCATGCCATGATTTACAACATGCTCTACAACTATTTCTCGGATTTCACTGGACACTATTTGCTGTTGCTGCCGCTGTCTGGTCCGTGGCCTTGTCCTCTACCACGTTCCCCCAACACCTCTCAAATGAGGCCCATGGCTGCCTCTCTGGTGAGGCCTAAGCCCTCCTCTATGACGAGGCCCACGACCACCTCTCAGAAGGGGTGCATGTCCCCTTCCATTCCTTTGACCACCACGTCTTCCTCCTCCCACTGCTTGACCTCTATTGTGACCTGGATGACTTGCCGGCTCCATGTTATCACTGTGTTGCTGGGGTGGATAGCACTCATTTCACTCGATACTCGTACCACAATGTGAAATCAATCATCAATAACCAGTTGGCAGTATTGGAAAAGCAATTACAAGGGCCTGCATACATACAGTAATGTCAAATCTGATGTGGAAGAACAATCATCTTCAACCAGGTTGGAGCGTTAGTTGCAATGCCTTTAATACACGCAGCGTGGAGAGGAACAGTGACTCAAGTAGATCCCAAAGTCGCTCTGCCTTCATTTTAACAGTCAGAGCTTTTATACACAAAAATCAAAGAGCTGGTTATAATCAGAAAGTCATTACTATGTTATCTTAAAAGTTAGCTAAGCAGAATTTATATCATTATAGGACAGAGTTCATAGATCAACACATGGATTAGGGAGCAGGCACTTCAATCATACTGTTTGACATTGTCTCCAAGATTCTCATCGTAAATAACAAACAGAAATCAAACTACCTTCTGGCCTGACCTTCTAGCTTGACCTTATCTTTCTTAAGTATACAAGAGAGAAAAACAGGTATTAGAGAAAAAATTTCTAACTTTCCTTCCACACTGCAAACATGGTGTGGAAAAGTGCTACATGATGATGAATGATGATGAAATATTACATCCATAGATAATGTAGTCCAACTGGTTCATGCTCCTCGTTTATTGATGTCAATGGATCTCATTATCCTGAAACTTTCATGATCGAAACATGGAATACTGTTTGTCAGTTTCCATAAAACTATGCATTAAGAGTAATGCAACAGTCACTTATCATTTTGAGCAGCTGTATCAATTGATAGTTAGATCTTTGTAATGAAATGAATAGACAGTGATCTCAGATGTAATGTGTGAATTGCATTTTGAAATGGTAATACTTTGATGTTAAGTTGTGTCATTTTAGTTCAATGAACAAATGATCTGAGGTTGATGTGTATTGTATCCAAGCAATTGTAAAAAAGTGTTAGAGTTTTGAAAAATGTGCATTTTGATCATCGGGTGTGAGTTTAGTGTCTAGAGTTTTGAAAAATGACATCAAGGTTCTGAAATGAGTGCCAAAGTGATTGTAAAAAAGTGTAATATCAGGGGACAGTGGCTATTAGTGATCTGGCCTTCCGTGGCCTCTGTATTAATGTAACGGGTCACATTGTATGTGTACACTGATACTTGATAGTATAATATAGTACAAGTAAAAAACATACATAGGTATCATAGAAGTATTTTGCAGAAATGATTATGGATAGTTATCAAAATGGAGAGGAAATGCTAAATCCAGTCTCCCCAGGCTGAGCTTCTATTGCTACACCTGCTAAGTGGCTGCTGGTATTAAGTAAGAGTATTAAGAGCTACGATGAAGTTACCCAGGAGACGTAAAAAGCTTGCAGTACCTAGTTTTTCCAGGAGGTCACCAATCCAAATACTGACCAGGTCCTGCCACGTTTTGCTTCCTAGATCTGACAAGATCGGGCGCGTTCAGGACGGTGTGGCCGCTAGCCAAAAAGCCTGGCTGCATGATATCTCTTAAAGGCTGGCGGGTATTGACGGAACTTCCAGCAAAAAAAAGAAAAATGGAGGGAAAAATACCAGTGCAGCAAATGGTGTTGAAAGTAGCCGGGTACGTGTACAAATCCTCAATTATAACACCTCCAGACAGAAAGAGAGTATTAAGAGCTACAATGAAGTTACTCAGGAGACTAAAAAGCTTGCAGCACCAGGTATTTCCAGGAGGTCTCCCATCCAAGTACTGACCAGGCCCTGCCCCGTTTAGCTTCCGAGATCTGACAAGATCGGGCACGTTCAGGTCAGTGTGGCCGCAAGCCTAGAGAGCTGGCTGCATGATGTCTCTTAAAGGCTGGAGGGTATTGACGGAACTTCCGGCAAAAAGAAAAATGGAGGGAAAAATATCAGTGCAGCAAAGGGTGTTGAAAGTAGCCGGGTATGTGTACAATTCTTCAATTATTTCTCCTCTAGCCTGAAAGAGAGTATTACGAGCTACGATGAAGTTACCCAAGAGACGTATAAAGCTTGCAGCACCTGGTATTTCCAGGAGGTCACCCATCCAAGTACTGACCAGGACCTGCCCCGTTCAGCTTACGCGATCTGACGAGATCGAGCGCGTTCAGGACGATGTGGACACAAGCCGAGAGGCCTGGCTGCATGATGTCTCTTAATGGTTGGTGGGTATTGACGGAACTTCCAGCAAAAAAAAAAAAAAAAGAAAAACGGAGGGAAAAATATCAGTGCAGCAAGGGATGTTGAAAGTAGCCAGGTACGTGTACAATACTTCAATTATATCTCCTCCAGACAGAAAGAGAGTATTAAGAGCTACGATAAAGTTACCCAGGAGACGTAAAAAGCTTGCAGAACCAGGTATTTCCAGGAGGTCCCACATTCAAGTAATGACCAGGCCCTGCCCCGTTTAGCTTCCGAGATCTGACGAGATGGGGCGCGTTCAGGACGGTGTGGTTGCAAGCCAAGAGGCCTGGCTGTATGATGTCTCTTAAAGGCTGGAGGGTATTGATGGAACTTCCAGCAAAAAAAAAAAAAAAAGAAAAACGGAGGGAAAAATATCAGTGCAGCAAAGGGTGTTGAAAGTAACCAGGTACGTGTACAATATTTCAATTATATCTCCTCCAGACTGAAAGAGAGTATTAAGAGCTACGATAAAGTTACCAAGCAGACGTAAAAAGCTGGCAGCACCTGGTACTTCCAGGAGGTCTCCCATCCAAGTACTGACCAGGTCCTGCCCCGTTTAGTTTCTGAGATCTGACGAGATCAGGCGCGTTCAGGACGGTGTGGCCACAAGCCGAGACGCCTGGCTGCATGATGTCTCTTAAAGGCTGGCGGGTATTGACGGAATTTCCAGCAAAAAAAAAAAAAAAAAAAATAGAAAAATGTAGGGAAAAATATCAGTGCAGGAAAGGGTGTTGAAAGTAGCCGGGTACGTGTACAATTCTTCAATTAAATCTCCTCCAGACAGAAAGAGAGTATTAAAAGCTACGACGAAGTTCCCCAGGTGACGAAAAAAGCTTGCAGCGCCTGGAATTTCCAGAAGGTCTCACATTCAAGTAATGACCAGGCCCTGCCCAGTTTAGCTTCCGAGAGCTGACGAGATGGGGCGCGTTCAGGACGGTGTGGCCGCAAGCCAAGACGCCTGGCTGCACGATGTCTCTTAAAGGTTGGCGGGTATTGACGGAACTTCCAGCAGAAAAAATAAATAATAATAAAAATAAAAAAATTGATGGAAAAATATCATTGCAGCAAAGGGTGTTGACAGTAGCTGGGTACGTGTACAATACTTCAATTATATCTCCTCCAGACAGAAAGAGAGTATTAAGAGCTACGATAAAGTTACCCAGGAGACGTAAAAGCTTGCAGCACCAGGTATTTCCAGGAGGTCTCCCATCCAAGTACTGACCAGGTCCTGCCCCGTTTAGCTTTCAAGATCTTACGAGATCGGGCGCGTTCAGGACGGTGTGGCCACAAGCCAAGAGGCCTGGCTTCATGATGTCTCTTAAAGGTTGGCGGGTATTGACGGAACTTCCAGCAAAAAAAAAAAAAAAAAGAAAAATGGATGGAAAAATATCAGTGCAGCAAAGGATGTTGACAGTAGCTGGGTACGTGTACAATACTTCAATTATATCTACTCCAGACAGATAGAGAGTATTAAGAGCTACGATAAAGTTACCCAGGAGACGTAAAAGCTTGCAGCACGAGGTATTTCCAGGAGGTCTCACATTCATGTACTGACCAGGTCCTGCCCCGTTTAGCTTCCGAGATCTGACGAGATCGGGCGCGTTCAGGATGGTGTGGCCGCAAGCCGAGATGCCTGGCTGCATGATGTCTCTTAAAGGCTGGCGGGTATTGACGGAACTGCCAGCAAAAAAAAAAAAGAAAAATAGAGGGAAATATACCAGTGCAGCAAAGGGTGTTGAAAGTAGCCGGGTACGTGTACAATTCTTCAATTATATCTCCTGGAGACAGAAAGAGAGTATTAAGAGCTACGATGCAGTTACCCAGGAGACGTAAAAAGCTTGCAGCACCTGGTATTTCCAGGAGGTCACACATCCAAGTACTGACCAGGCCCTGCCCCGTTTAGCTTCCGAAATCTGATATGATCGGGCGCGTTCAGGACGGTGTGACTACAAGCCAAGAGGCCTGGCTGCATGATGTCTCTTATTGGTTGGCGGGTATTGACGCAACTTCCAGCAAAAAAAAAAAAAAAAAAAAAAAGAAAAATGGATGGAAAAATATCAGTGCAGCAAAGGGTGTTGACAGTAGCTGGGTACGTGTACAATACTTCAATTATATCTCCTCCAGACAGATAGAGAGTATTAAGAGCTACGATGAAGTTACCCAGGAGACGTAAACAGCTTGCAGCACCTGGTATTTCTAGGAGGTCTCCCATCCAAGTACTGACCAGGCCCTGCCCCGTTTAGCTTCCGAGATCTGACGAGATCGGGCGCATTCAGGACGGTGTGGCCACAAGCCGAAAGGCCTGGCTGCATGATGTCTCTTAAAGGTTGGCGGGTATTGACGGAACTTCCAGGAAAAAAAAAAAAAAAAAAAAAAAATGGATGGAAAAATATCAGTGCAGCAAAGGGTGTTGACAGTAGCTGGGTACGTGTACAATACTTCAATTATATCTCCTCCAGACAGATAGAGAGTATTAAGAGCTACGATAAAGTTACCCAGGAGACGTAAAAGCTTGCAGCACCAGGTATTTCCAGGAGGTCTCACATTCATGTACTGACCAGGTCCTGCCCCGTTTAGCTTCCGAGATCTGACGAGATCGGGCGCGTTCAGAATGGTGTGGCCGCAAGCCGAGATGCCTGGCTGCATGATGTCTCTTAAAGGCTGGCGGGTATTGACGGAACTGCCAGCAAAAAAAAAAAGAAAAATAGAGGGAAAAATACAAGTGCAGCAAAGGGTGTTGAAAGTAGCCGGGTACGTGTACAATTCTTCAATTATATCTCCTGGAGACAGAAAGAGAGTATTAAGAGCTACGATGCAGTTACCCAGGAGACGTAAAAAGCTTGCAGCACCTGGTATTTCCAGGAGGTCACACATCCAAGTACTGACCAGGCCCTGCCCCGTTTAGCTTCCGAAATCTGATATGATCGGGCGCGTTCAGGACGGTGTGACTACAAGCCAAGAGGCCTGGCTGCATGATGTCTCTTATTGGTTGGCGGGTATTGACGCAACTTCCAGCAAAAAAAAAAAAAAAAAAAGAAAAATGGATGGAAAAATATCAGTGCAGCAAAGGGTGTTGACAGTAGCTGGGTACGTGTACAATACTTCAATTATATCTCCTCCAGACAGATAGAGAGTATTAAGAGCTACGATGAAGTTACCCAGGAGACGTAAACAGCTTGCAGCACCTGGTATTTCTAGGAGGTCTCCCATCCAAGTACTGACCAGGCCCTGCCCCGTTTAGCTTCCGAGATCTGACGAGATCGGGCGCATTCAGGACGGTGTGGCCACAAGCCGAAAGGCCTGGCTGCATGATGTCTCTTAAAGGTTGGCGGGTATTGACGGAACTTCCAGGAAAAAAAAAAAAAAAAAAAAAAAATGGATGGAAAAATATCAGTGCAGCAAAGGGTGTTGACAGTAGCTGGGTACGTGTACAATACTTCAATTATATCTCCTCCAGACAGATAGAGAGTATTAAGAGCTACGATAAAGTTACCCAGGAGACGTAAAAGCTTGCAGCACCAGGTATTTCCAGGAGGTCTCACATTCATGTACTGACCAGGTCCTGCCCCGTTTAGCTTCCGAGATCTGACGAGATCGGGCGCGTTCAGAATGGTGTGGCCGCAAGCCGAGATGCCTGGCTGCATGATGTCTCTTAAAGGCTGGCGGGTATTGACGGAACTGCCAGCAAAAAAAAAAAAGAAAAATAGAGGGAAAAATACAAGTGCAGCAAAGGGTGTTGAAAGTAGCCGGGTACGTGTACAATTCTTCAATTATATCTTCTCCAGACAGAAAGAGAGTATTAAGAGCTACGATGAAGTTCCCCAGGAGACGTAAAAAGCTGGCAGCACCTGGTATTTCCAGGAGGTCTCACATTTAAGTACTGACCAGGTCCTGCCCCGTTTAGCTTCCGAGATCTGACGAGATCAGGCGCATTCAGGACGGTGTGGCCACAAGCCGAAAGGCCTGGCTGCATGATGTCTCTTAAAGGTTGGCGGGTATTGACGGAACTTCCAGCAAAAAATAAAAAGAAAAAAAGAAAAAAGAAAAATGGATGGAAAAATATCAGTGCAGCAAAGGGTGTTGACAGTAGCTGGATACGTGTACAATACTTCAATTATATCTCCTCCAGACAGAGAGAGAGTATTAAGAGCTACGATAAAGTTACCCAAGTGACGTAAAAGCTTGCAGCACTAGGTATTTCCAGGAGGTCTCACATTCATGTACTGACCAGGTCCTGCCCCGTTTAGCTTCCGAGATCTGACGAGATCGGGCGCGTTCAGGATGGTGTGGCCGCAAGCCGAGATGCCTGGCTGCATGATGTCTCTTAAAGGCTGGCGGGTATTGACGGAACAGCCAGCAAAAAAAAAAAAGAAAAATAGAGGGAAATATACCAGTGCAGCAAAGGGTGTTGAAAGTAGCCGGGTACGTGTACAATTCTTCAATTATATCTCCTGGAGACAGAAAGAGAGTATTAAGAGCTACGATGAAGTTACCCAGGAGACGTAAAAAGCTTGCAGCACCTGGTATTTCTAGGAGGTCTCCCATCCAAGTACTGACCAGACCCTGCCCCGTTCAGCTTCCGAGATCTGACGAGATCAGTTGCATTCAGGACGGTGTGGCCACAAGCCGAAAGGCCTGGCTGCATGATGTCTCTTAAAGGTTGGCGGGTATTGACGGAACTTCCAGCAAAAAAAAAAAAAAAAAAAAATAGAAAAATGGAGGGAAAAATATCAGTGCAGGAAAGTGTGTTGAAAGTAGCCGGGTACGTGTACAATTCTTCAATTATATCTCCTGCAGACTGAGAGAGAGTATTAAGAGCTACGATAAAGTTACCCAGGAGACGTAAAAGCTTGCAGCACCTGGTATTTCCAGGAGGTCTCACATTCAAGTACTGACCAGGTCCTGCCCCGTTTAGCTTCCGAGATCTGACGATATCATGCGCATTCAGGACGGTGTGGCCGAAAGCCAAGAGGCCCGGCTGCATGATGTCTCTTTAAGGCTGGCGGGTATTGACGGAACTTCCAGCAAAAAAAAAAAGAAAAAAGAAAAATGGAGGGAAAAATATCAGTGCAGCAAAGGGTTTTGAAAGTAGCCGGGTACGTGTACAATTCTTCAATAATATCTCCTACTGACTGAAAGAGAGTATTAAGAGCTATGATGAAGTTACCCAGGAGACGTAAAAAGCTTGCAGCACCTGGTATTTCCAGGAGGTCACCCATCCAAGTACTGACCAGGCCCTGCCCCGTTAGCTTCCGAGATCTGATAAGATCGGGCGCGTTCAGGACGGTGTGGCCGCAAGCCAAGAGGCCTGGCTGCATGATGTCTCTTAAAGACTGGCGGGTATTGACGGAACTTCCAGCAAAAAAAAAAAAAAAAAAAAATGGAAAATGGAGGGAAAAATATCAGTGCAGCAAAGGCTGTTGAAAGTAGCCGGGTACGTGTACAATAGTTCAATTATATCTCCTCCAGACAGATAGAGAGTATTAAGAGCTACGATGAAGTTTCCCAGGAGACGTAAAAAGCTTGCAGCACCAGGTATTTCCAGGAGGTCTCCCATCCAAGTACTGACCAGGTCCTGCCCCGTTTAGCTTCCGAGATCTTACGCGATCGGGCACATTCAGGACGGTGTGGCCGCAAGCCGAGAGGCCTGGCTGCATGATGTCTCTTAAAGGTTGGCGGGTATTGACGGAACTTCCAGCAAAAAGAAAAAAAAAAAAAAAAAAGAAAAATGCATGGAAAAATATCAGTGCAGCAAAGGGTGTTGACAGTAGCTGGGTACGTGTACAATACTTCAATTATATCTCCTCCAGACAGATAGAGAGTATTAAGAGCTACGATAAAGTTACCCAGGAGACGTAAAAGCTAGCAGCACCAGGTACTTCCAGGAGGTCTCACATTCATGTACTGACCAGGTCCTGCCCAGTTTTTCTTCCGAGATCTGACGAGATCTTGCGTCTTCAGGACGGTGTGGCCTCAAGCCAAGAGGCCTGGCTGCATGATGTCTCTTAAAGGCTGGAGGGTATTGATGGAACTTCCAGGAATAAATAAAAGAAAAAAGAAAAATGGAGGGAAAAATATCAGTGCAGCAAAGCGTGTTGAAGGTAGCCGGGTACGTGTACAATTCTTCAATTATATCTCCTCCAGACAGATAGAGAGTATTAAGAGCTACGATAAAGTTACCCAGGAGACGTAAAAGCTTGCAGCACCAGGTATTTCCAGGAGGTCTCACATTCAAGTACTGACCAGGTCCTGCCCCGTTTAGCTTCCAAGATCTGACGAGATCGGGCGAGTTCATGATGGTGTGGCCGCAAGCCGAGATGCCTGGCTGCATGATGTCTCTTAAAGGTTGGCGGGTATTGACGGAACTTCCAGCAATAAAAAAATATAAAAAAAGAAAAAAGAAAAATGGATGGAAAAATATCAGTGCAGCAAAGGGTGTTGACAGTAACTGGATACGTGTACAATACTTCAATTATATCTCCTCCAGACAGAAAGAGAGTATTAAGAGCTACGATAAAGTTACCCAGGAGACGTAAAAGCTTGCAGCACTAGGTATTTCCAGGAGGTCTCACATTCATGTACTGACCAGGTCCTGCCCCGTTTAGCTTCCGAGATCTCACGAGATCGGGCGCGTTCAGGATGGTGTGGCCGCAAGCCGAGATGCCTGGCTGCATGATGTCTCTTAAAGGCTGGCGGGTATTAACGGAACTGCCAGCAAAAAAAAAAAAAGAAAAATAGAGGGAAATATACCAGTGCAGCAAAGGGTGTTGAAAGTAGCCGGGTACGTGTACAATTCTTCAATTATATCTCCTGGAGACAGAAAGAGAGTATTAAGAGCTACGATGAAGTTACCCAGGAGACGTAAAAAGCTTGCAGCACCTGGTATTTCTAGAAGGTCTCCCATCCAAGTACTGACCAGGCCCTGCCCAGTTTAGCTTCCGAGATCTGACGAGATCGGGCGCATTCAGGACGGTGTGGCCACAAGCCAAAAGGCCTTGCTGCATGATGTCTCTTAAAAGTTGGCGGGTATTGACGGAACTTCCAGCAAAAAAAAAAAAAAAAAAAAATAGAAAAATGGAGGGAAAAATATCAGTGCAGGAAAGGGTGTTGAAAGTAGCCGGGTACGTGTACAATTCTTCAATTATATCTCCTGCAGACTGAAAGAGAGTATTAAGAGCTACGATAAAGTTACCCAGGAGACGTAAAAGCTTGCAGCACCTGGTATTTCCAGGAGGTCTCACATTCAAGTACTGACCAGGCCCTGCTCCGTTTAGCTTCCGAGATCTGACGATATCATGCGCATTCAGGACGGTGTGGCCGAAAGCCGAGAGGACCGGCTGCATGATGTCTCTTTAAGGCTGGCGGGTATTGACGGAACTTCCAACAAAAAAAAAAAGAAAAAAGAAAAATGGAGGGAAAAATATCAGTGCAGCAAAGGGTTTTGAAAGTAGCCGGGTACGTGTACAATTCTTCAATAATATCTCCTACAGACTGAAAGAGAGTATTAAGAGTTATGATGAAGTTACCCAGGAGACGTAAAAAACTTGCAGCACCTGGTATTTCCAGGAGGTCACCCATTCAAGTACTGACCAGGCCCTGCCCCGTTAGCTTCCGAGATCTGATGAGATCGGGCGCGTTCAGGACGGTGTGGCCGCAAGCCAAGAGGCCTGGCTGCATGATGTCTCTTAAAGGCTGGCGGGTATTGACGGAACTTCCAGAAAAAAAAAAAAAAAAAAAAATGGAAAATGGAGGGAAAAATATCAGTGCAGCAAAGGCTGTTAAAAGTAGCCGGGTACGTGTACAATGCTTCAATTATATCTCCTCCAGACAGATAGAGAGTATTAAGAGCTACGATGAAGTTTCCCAGGAGACGTAAAAAGCTTGCAGCACCAGGTATTTCCAGTAGGTCTCCCATCCAAGTACTGACGAGGCCCTGCCCCGTTTAGCTTCCGAGATCTGACGAGATCGGGCGTGTTCAGGACGGTGTGGCCGCAATCCAAGAGGCCTGGCTGCATGATGTCTCTTAAAGGTTGGCGGGTATTGACGGAACTTCCAGCAAAAAAAAAAAAAAAAAGAAAAATGGATGGAAAAATATCAGTGCAGCAAAGGGTGTTTACAGTAGCTGGGTACGTGTACAATACTTCAATTATATCTCCTCCAGACAGATAGAGAGTTTTAAGAGCTACGATAAAGTTACCCAGGAGACGTAAAAGCTTGCAGCACCAGGTATTTCCAGGAGGTCTCACATTCATGTACTGACCAGGTATTGCCCCGTTTAGCTTCCAAGATCTGTCGAGATCGGGCGAGTTCAGGATGGTGTGGCCGCAAGCCGAGATGCCTGGCTGCATGATGTCTCTTAAAGGTTGGCGGGTATTGACGGAACTTCCAGCAAAAAAAAAATATAAAGAAAGAAAAAAGAAAAATGGATGGAAAAATATCAGTGCAGCAAAGGGTGTTGACAGTAGCTGGATACGTGTACAATACTTCAATTATATCTCCTCCAGACAGAGAGAGAGTATTAAGAGCTACGATAAAGTTACCCAGGAGACGTAAAAGCTTGCAGCACTAGGTATTTCCAGGAGGTCTCACATTCATGTACTGACCAGGTCCTGCCCCGTTTAGCTTCCGAGATCTGACGAGATCGGGCGCATTCAGGATGGTGTGGCCGCAAGCCGAGATGCCTGGCTGCATGATGTTTCTTAAAGGCTGGCGGGTATTGACGGAACTGCCAGCAAAAAAAAAAAAGAAAAATAGAGGGAAATATACCAGTGCAGCAAAGGGTGTTGAAAGTAGCCGGGTACGTGTACAATTCTTCAATTATATCTCCTGGAGACAGAAAGAGAGTATTAAGAGCTACGATGAAGTTACCCAGGAGACGTAAAAAGCTTGCAGCACCTGGTATTTCAAGGAGGTCTCCCATCCAAGTACTGACCAGGCCCTGCTCCGTTTAGCTTCCGAGATCTGACGAGATCGGGCGCGTTCAGGATGGTGTGGCCGCAAGCCAACATGCCTGGCTACATGATGTCTCTTAAAGGCTGGCGGGTATTGACGGAACTTCCAGCAAAAAAAAAAAAAAAAAAAAATGGAAAATGGAGGGAAAAATATCAGTGCAGCAAAGGCTGTTGAAAGTAGCCGGGTACGTGTACAATACTTCAATTATATCTCCTCCAGACAGATAGAGAGTATTAAGAGCTACGATGAAGTTTCCCAGGAGACGTAAAAAGCTTGCAGCACCAGGTATTTCCAGGAGGTCTCCCATCCAAGTACTGACGAGGCCCTGCCCCGTTTAGCTTCCGAGATCTGACGAGATCGGGCGTGTTCAGGACGGTGTGGCCACAAGCCAAGAGGCCTGGCTGCATGATGTCTCTTAAAGGCTGGCGGGTATTGACAGAACTTCCAGCAAAAAATAAAAAATAAATAAATAGAAAAATGGAGGGAAAAATATCAGTGCAGGATAGGGTGTTGAAAGTAGCCGAGTACATGTATAATTCTTCAATTATATCTCCTCCAGACTGAATGAGAGTATTAAGAGCTACGCTGAAGTTACCCAGGAGATGTAAAAAGCTTTCAGCACCTGGTATTTCCAGGAGGTCACCCATCCAATTACTGACGAGGCCCTGCCCAGTTTTTCTTCCGAGATCTGACGAGATCTTGCGTCTTCAGGACGGTGTGGCCTCAAGCCAAGAGGCCTGGCTGCATGATGTCTCTTAAAGGCTGGAGGGTATTGATGGAACTTCCAGGAAAAAACAAAAGAAAAAAGAAAAATGGAGGGAAAAATATCAGTGCAGCAAAGCGTGTTGAAGGTAGCCGGGTACGTGTACAATTCTTCAATTATATCTCCTCCAGACAGATAGAGAGTATTAAGAGCTACGATAAAGTTACCCAGGAGACGTAAAAGCTTGCAGCACCAGGTATTTCCAGGAGGTCTCACATTCAAGTACTGACCAGGTCCTGCCCCGTTTAGCTTCCGAGATCTGACGAGATCGGGCGCGTTCAGGACGGTGTGGCCGCAAGCCGAGATGTCTGGCTGCATGATGTCTCTTAAAGGCTGGCGGGTATTGACGGAATTTCCAGCAAAAAAAAAAAAAAAAAAAAATGGAAAATGGAGGGAAAAATATCAGTGCAGCAAAGGCTGTTGAAAGTAGCCGGGTACGTGTACAATACTTCAATTATATCTCCTCCAGACAGATAGAGAGTATTAAGAGCTACGATGAAGTTTCCCAGGAGACGTAAAAAGCTTGCAGCACCAGGTATTTCCAGGAGGTCTCCCATCCAAGTACTGACGAGGCCCTGCCCCGTTTAGCTTCCGAGATCTGACGAGATCGGGCGTGTTCAGGACGGTGTGGCCACAAGCCAAGAGGCCTGGCTGCATGATGTCTCTTAAAGGCTGGCGGGTATTGACAGAACTTCCAGCAAAAAATAAAAAATAAATAAATAGAAAAATGGAGGGAAAAATATCAGTGCAGGATAGGGTGTTGAAAGTAGCCGAGTACATGTATAATTCTTCAATTATATCTCCTCCAGACTGAATGAGAGTATTAAGAGCTACGCTGAAGTTACCCAGGAGATGTAAAAAGCTTTCAGCACCTGGTATTTCCAGGAGGTCACCCATCCAATTACTGACGAGGCCCTGCCCAGTTTTTCTTCCGAGATCTGACGAGATCTTGCGTCTTCAGGACGGTGTGGCCTCAAGCCAAGAGGCCTGGCTGCATGATGTCTCTTAAAGGCTGGAGGGTATTGATGGAACTTCCAGGAAAAAACAAAAGAAAAAAGAAAAATGGAGGGAAAAATATCAGTGCAGCAAAGCGTGTTGAAGGTAGCCGGGTACGTGTACAATTCTTCAATTATATCTCCTCCAGACAGATAGAGAGTATTAAGAGCTACGATAAAGTTACCCAGGAGACGTAAAAGCTTGCAGCACCAGGTATTTCCAGGAGGTCTCACATTCAAGTACTGACCAGGTCCTGCCCCGTTTAGCTTCCGAGATCTGACGAGATCGGGCGCGTTCAGGACGGTGTGGCCGCAAGCCGAGATGTCTGGCTGCATGATGTCTCTTAAAGGCTGGCGGGTATTGACGGAATTTCCAGCAAAAAAAAAAAAAAAAAAAATAGAAAAATGGAGGGAAAAATATCAGTGCAGGAAAGGGTGTTGAAAGTAGCCGGGTACGTGTACAATTCTTCAATTATATCTCCTGGAGACAGAAAGAGAGTATTAAGAGCTACGATGAAGTTACCCAGGAGACGTAAAAGGCTTGCAGCACCTGGTATTTCTAGGAGGTCTCCCATCCAAGTACTGACCAGGCCCTGCCCCGTTTAGCTTCCGAGATCTGATGAGATCGGGTGCATTCAGGACAGTGTGGCCGCAAGCCGAGATGTCTGGCTGCATGATGTCTCTTAAAGGCTGGCGGGTATTGACGGAATTTCCAGCAAAAAAAAAAAAAAAAAAAATAGAAAAATGGAGGGAAAAATATCAGTGCAGGAAAGGGTGTTGAAAGTAGCCGGGTACGTGTACAATTCTTCAATTATATCTCCTGGAGACAGAAAGAGAGTATTAAGAGCTACGATGAAGTTACCCAGGAGACGTAAAAGGCTTGCAGCACCTGGTATTTCTAGGAGGTCTCCCATCCAAGTACTGACCAGGCCCTGCCCCGTTTAGCTTCCGAGATCTGATGAGATCGGGTGCATTCAGGACAGTGTGGCCGCAATCCAAGAGGCCTGGCTGCATGATGTCTCTTAAAGGTTGGCGGGTATTGACGGAACTTCCAGCAAAAAAAAAAAAAAAAAAGAAAAATGGATGGAAAAATATCAGTGCAGCAAAGGGTGTTTACAGTAGCTGGGTACGTGTACAATACTTCAATTATATCTCCTCCAGACAGATAGAGAGTTTTAAGAGCTACGATAAAGTTACCCAGGAGACGTAAAAGCTTGCAGCACCAGGTATTTCCAGGAGGTCTCACATTCATGTACTGACCAGGTCCTGCCCCGTTTAGCTTCCAAGATCTGTCGAGATCGGGCGAGTTCAGGATGGTGTGGCCGCAAGCCGAGATGCCTGGCTGCATGATGTCTCTTAAAGGTTGGCGGGTATTGACGGAACTTCCAGCAAAAAAAAAAAGAAAAAAGAAAAATGGAGGGAAAAATATCAGTGCAGCCAAGGGTTTTGAAAGTAGCCGGGTACGTGTACAATTCTTCAATAATATCTCCTACAGACTGAAAGAGAGTATTAAGAGCTATGATGAAGTTACCCAGGAGACGTAAAAAGCTTGCAGCACCTGGTATTTCCAGGAGGTCACCCATCCAAGTACTGATCAGGCCCTGCCCCGTTAGCTTCCGAGATCTGATGAGATCGGGCATGTTCAGGACGCTGTGGCCGCAAGCCAAGAGGCCTGGCTGCATGATGTCTCTTAAAGGCTGGCGGGTATTGACGGAACTTCCAGCAAAAAAAAAAAAAAAAAAAATGGAAAATGGAGGGAAAAATATCAGTGCAGCAAAGGCTGTTGAAAGTAGCCGGGTACGTGTACAATACTTCAATTATATCTCCTCCAGACTGAATGAGAGTATTAAGAGCTACGCTGAAGTTACCCAGGAGATGTAAAAAGCTTTCAGCACCTGGTATTTCCAGGAGGTCACCCATCCAATTACTGACGAGGCCCTGCCCAGTTTTTCTTCCGAGATCTGACGAGATCTTGCGTCTTCAGGACGGTGTGGCCTCAAGCCAAGAGGCCTGGCTGCATGATGTCTCTTAAAGGCTGGAGGGTATTGATGGAACTTCCAGGAAAAAAAAAAAAGAAAAAAAGAAAAAAGAAAAATGGATGGAAAAATATCAGTGCAGCAAAGGGTGTTGACAGTAGCTGGATACGTGTACAATACTTCAATTATATCTCCTCCAGACAGAGAGAGAGTATTGAGAGCTA
The DNA here is from genome assembly GCF_036373705.1 of Amia ocellicauda. Taxonomy (NCBI): domain Eukaryota; kingdom Metazoa; phylum Chordata; class Actinopteri; order Amiiformes; family Amiidae; genus Amia; species Amia ocellicauda. Next base: position 612,949 of record NW_027102920.1, read on the forward strand.
CGATAAAGTTACCCAGGAGACGTAAAAGCTTGCAGCACTAGGTATTTCCAGGAGGTCTCACTTTCATGTACTGACCAGGTCCTGCCCCGTTTAGCTTCCGAGATCTGACGAGATCGGGAGCGTTCAGGATGGTGTGGCCGCAAGCCGAGATGCCTGGCTGCATGATGTCTCTTAAAGGCTGGCGGGTATTGACGGAACTGCCACCAAAAAAAAAAAAGAAAAATAGAGGGAAATATACCAGTGCAGCAAAGGGTGTTGAATGTAGCCGGGTACGTGTACAATTCTTCAATTATATCTCCTGGAGACAGAAAGAGAGTATTAAGAGCTACGATGAAGTTACCCAGGAGACGTAAAAAGCTTGCAGCACCTGGTATTTCTAGGAGGTCTCCCATCCAAGTACTGACCAGGCCCTGCCCCGTTTAGCTTCCAAGATCTGACGAGATCGGGCGCATTCAGGACGGTGTGGCCGCAAGCCGAGATGCCTGGCTGCATGATGTCTCTTAAAGGTTGGCGGGTATTGACGGAACTTCCAGCAAAAAAAAAATATAAAAAAAGAAAAAAGAAAAATGGATGGAAAAATATCAGTGCAGCAAAGGGTGTTGACAATAGCTGGATACGTGTACAATACTTCAATTATATCTCCTCCAGACAGAGAGAGAGTATTAAGAGCTACGATAAAGTTACCCAGGAGACGTAAAAGCTTGCAGCACTAGGTATTTCCAGGAGGTCTCACATTCATGTACTGACCAGGTCCTGCCCCGTTTAGCTTCCGAGATCTCACGAGATCGGGCGCGTTCAGGATGGTGTGGCCGCAAGCCGAGATGCCTGGCTGCATGATGTCTCTTTAAGGCTGGCGGGTATTGACGGAACTTCCAGCAAAAAAAAAAAGAAAAAAGAAAAATGGAGAGAAAAATATCAGTGCAGCAAAGGGTTTTGAAAGTAGCCGGGTACGTGTACATTTCTTCAATAATATCTCCTACAGACTGAAAGAGAGTATTAAGAGCTATGATGAAGTTACCCAGGAGACGTAAAAGCTTGCAGCACCTGGTATTTCCAGGAGGTCACCCATCCAAGTACTGACCAGGCCCTGCCCCGTTAGCTTCCGAGATCTGATGAGATCGGGCGCGTTCAGGACGGTGTGGCCGCAAGCCAAAGAGGCCTGGCTGCATGATGTCTCTTAAAGGCTGGCGGGTATTGACGGAACTTCCAGCAAAAAAAAAAAAAAAAAAAAAATGGAAATGGAGGGAAATATATCAGTGCAGCAAAGGCTGTTGAAAGTAGCCGGGTACGTGTACAATACTTCAATTATATCTCCTCCAGACAGATAGAGAGTATTAAGAGCTACGATGAAGTTTCCCAGGAGACGTAAAAAGCTTGCAGCACCAGGTATTTCCAGGAGGTCTCCCATCCAAGTACTGACCAGGCCCTGCCCCGTTTAGCTTCCGAGATCTGACGAGATCAGGCGTGTTCAGGACGGTGTGGCCGCAAGCCAAGAGGCCGGGCTGCATGATGTCTCTTAAAGGCTGGCGGGTATTGACGGAACTTCCAGCAAAGAATAAAAAATAAATAAATAGAAAAATGGAGGGAAAAATATCAGTGCAGGACAGGGTGTTGAAAGTAGCCGGGTACATGTACAATTCTTCAATTATATCTCCTCCAGACTGAATGAGAGTATTAAGAGCTACGCTGAAGTTACCCAGGAGATGTAAAAAGCTTTCAGCACCTGGTATTTCCAGGAGGTCACCCATCCAATTACTGACCAGGCCCTGCCCAGTTTTTCTTCCGAGATCTGACGAGATCTTGCGTCTTCAGGACGGTGTGGTCTCAAGCCAAGAGGCCTGGCTGCATGATGTCTCTTAAAGGCTGGAGGGTATTGATGGAACTTCCAGCAAAAAACAAAAGAAAAAAGAAAAATGAAGGGAAAAATATCAGTGCAGCAAAGCGTGTTGAAGGTAGCCGGGTACGTGTACAATTCTTCAATTATATCTCCTCCAGACAGATAGAGAGTATTAAGAGCTACGATAAAGTTACCCAGGAGACGTAAAAGCTTGGAGCACCAGGTATTTCCAGGAGGTCTCACATTCAAGTACTGACCAGGTCCTGCCCCGTTTAGCTTCCGAGATCTGACGAGATCAGGCGCGTTCAGGACGGTGTGGCCGCAAGCCGAGATGTCTGGCTGCATGATGTCTCTTAAAGGCTGGCGGGTACTGACGGAATTTCCAGCAAAAAAAAAAAAAAAAAAATAGAAAAATGGAGGGAAAAATATCAGTGCAGGAAAGGGTGTTGAAAGTAGCCGGGTACGTGTACAATTCTTCAATTATATCTCCTGGAGACAGAAAGAGAGTATTAAGAGCTACGATGAAGTTACCCAGGAGACGTAAAAGGCTTGCAGCACCTGGTATTTCTAGGAGGTCTCCCATCCAAGTACAGACCAGGCCCTGCCCCGTTTAGCTTCCGAGATCTGACGAGATCGGGCGCATTCAGGACGGTGTGGCCGCAAGCCAAGAGGCCTGGCTGCATGATGTCTCTTAAAGGTTGGCGGGTATTGACGGAACTTCCAGCAAAAAAAAAAAAAAAAAAGAAAAATGGATGGAAAAATATCAGTGCAGCAAAGGGTGTTGACAGTAGCTGGGTACGTGTACAATTCTTCAATTATATCTCCTCCAGACAGATAGAGAGTATTAAGAGCTACGATAAAGTTACCCAGGAGACGTAAAAGCTTGCAGCACCAGGTATTTCCAGGAGGTCTCCCATCCAAGTACTGACCAGGTCCTGCCCCGTTTAGCTTCCGAGATCTTACAAGATCAGGCACGTTCAGGACGGTGTGGCCGCAAGCCGAGAGGCCTGGCTGCATGATGTCTCTTAAAGGTTGGCGGGTATTGACGGAACTTCCAGCAAAAAAAAAAAAAGAAAAATGGATGGAAAAATATCAGTGCAGCAAAGGGTGTTGACAGTAGCTGGGTACGTGTACAATACTTCAATTATATCTCCTCCAGACAGATAGAGAGTATTAAGAGCTACGATAAAGTTACCCAGGAGACGTAAAAGCTTGCAGCACCAGGTATTTCCAGGAGGTCTCACATTCATGTACTGACCAGGTCCTGCCCCGTTTAGCTTCCGAGATCTGACGAGATCGGGCGCGTTCAGGATGGTGTGGCCGCAAGCCGAGATGCCTGGCTGCATGATGTCTCTTAAAGGCTGGCGGGTATTGACGGAACTGCCAGCAAAAAAAAAAAGAAAAATAGAGGGAAATATACCAGTGCAGCAAAGGGTGTTGAAAGTAGCCGGGTACGTGTACAATTCTTCAATTATATCTCCTGGAGACAGAAAGAGAGTATTAAGAGCTACGATGAAGTTACCCAGGAGACGTAAAAAGCTTGCAGCACCTGGTATTTCAAGGAGGTCTCCCATCCAAGTACTGACCATGCGCTGCCCCGTTTAGCTTCCGAGATCTGACGAGATCGGGCGCATTCAGGACGGTGTGGCCACAGGACGGTGTGGCCACAAGCCGAAAGGCCTGGCTGCATGATGTCTCTTAAAGGTTGGCGGGTATTGACGGAACTTCCAGCAAAAAAAAAAAAGAAAAAAAGAAAAAAGAAAAATGGATGGAAAAATATCAGTGCAGCAAAGGGTATTGACAGTAGCTGGATACGTGTACAATACTTCAATTATATCTCCTCCAGACAGAGAGAGAGTATTAAGAGCTACGATAAAGTTACCCAGGAGACGTAAAAGCTTGCAGCACTAGGTATTTCCAGGAGATCTCACATTTAAGTACTGACCAGGTCCTGCCCCGTATAGCTTCCGAGATCTGACAAGATCGGGCAAGATCGGGCAAGATCGGGCGCGTTCAGGACGGTGTGGCCGCAAGCCAAGAGGCCGGGCTGCATGATGTCTCTTAAAGGCTGGCGGGTATTGACGGAACTTCCAGCAAAAAATAAAAAATTAATAAATAGAAAAATGGAGGGAAAAATATCAGTGCAGGACAGGGTGTTGAAAGTAGCCGGGTACATGTACAATTCTTCAATTATATCTCCTCCAGACTGAATGAGAGTATTAAGAGCTACGCTGAAGTTACCCAGGAGATGTAAAAAGCTTTCAGCACCTGGTATTTCCAGGAGGTCAGCCATCCAATTACTGACCAGGCCCTGCCCAGTTTTTCTTCCGAGATCTTACGTCTTCAGGACGGTGTGGCCTCAAGCCAAGAGGCCTGGCTGCATGATGTCTCTTAAAGGCTGGAGGGTATTGACGGAACTTCCAGCAAAAAAAAAAAAAAAAAAAATGGAAAATGGAGGGAAAAATATCAGTGCAGCAAAGGCTGTTGAAAGTAGCCGGGTACGTGTACAATACTTCAATTATATCTCCTCCAGACAGATAGAGAGTATTAAGAGCTGCGATGAAGTTTCCCAGGAGACGTAAAAAGCTTGCAACACCAGGTATTTCCAGGAGGTCTCCCATCCAAGTACTGACGAGGCCCTGCCCCGTTTAGCTTCCGAGATCTGACGAGATCGGGCGTGTTCAGGACGGTGTGGCCGCAAGCCAAGAGGCCGGGCTGCATGATGTCTCTTAAAGGCTGGCGGGTATTGACGGAACTTCCAGCAAAAAATAAAAAATAAATAAATAGAAAAATGGAGGGAGAAATATCAGTGCAGGACAGGGTGTTGAAAGTAGCCGGGTACATGTACAATTCTTCAATTATATCTCCTCCACACTGAATGAGAGTATTAAGAGCTACGCTGAAGTTACCCAGGAGACGTAAAAAGCTTGCAGCACCTGGTATTTCTAGGAGGTCTCCCATCCATGTACTGACCAGGCCCTGCCCCGTTTAGCTTCCGAGAGCTGACGAGATCGGGCGCATTCAGGACGGTGTGGCCACAAGCTGAGATGCCTGGCTGCATGATGTCTCTTAAAGGCTGGCGGGTATTGACGGAACTTCCAGCAAAAAAAAAAAAAAAAAAAATGGAAAATGGAGGGAAAAATATCAGTGCAGCAAAGGCTGTTGAAAGTAGCCGGGTACGTGTACAATACTTCAATTATATCTCCTCCAGACAGATAGAGAGTATTAAGAGCTACGATGAAGTTTCCCAGGAGACGTAAAAAGCTTGCAGCACCAGGTATTTCCAGGAGGTCTCCCATCCAAGTACTGACGAGGCCCTGCCCCGTTTAGCTTTCGAGATCTGACGAGATCGGGCGTGTTCAGGACGGTGTGGCCGCAAGCCAAGAGGCCGGGCTGCATGATGTCTCTTAAAGGCTGGCGGGTATTGACGGAACTTCCAGCAAAAAATAAAAAATAAATAAATAGAAAAATGGAGGGAGAAATATCAGTGCAGGACAGGGTGTTGAAAGTAGCCGGGTACATGTACAATTCTTCAATTATATCTCCTCCAGACTGAATGAGAGTATTAAGAGCTACGCTGAAGTTACCCAGGAGATGTAAAAAGCTTTCAGCACCTGGTATTTCCAGGAGGTCAACCATCCAATTACTGACCAGGCCCTGCCCAGTTTTTCTTCCGAGATCTGACGAGATCTTGCGTCTTCAGGACGGTGTGGCCTCAAGCCAAGAGGCCTGGCTGCATGATGTCTCTTAAAGGCTGGAGGGTATTGATGGAACTTCCAGCAAGAAACAAAAGAAAAAAGAAAAATGGAGGGAAAAATATCAGTGCAGCAAAGCGTGTTGAAGGTAGCCGGGTACGTGTACAATTCTTCAATTATATCTCCTCCAGACAGATAGAGAGTATTAAGAGCTACGATAAAGTTACCAAGGAGACGTAAAAGCTTGCAGCACCAGGTATTTCCAGGAGGTCTCACATTCAAGTACTGACCAGGTCCTGCCCCGTTTAGCTTCCGAGATCTGACGAGATCGGGCGCGTTCAGGACGGTGTGGCCGCAAGCCGAGATGTCTGGCTGCATGATGTCTCTTAAAGGCTGGCGGGTATTGACGGAATTTCCAGCAAAAAAGAAAAATGGATGGAAAAATATCAGTGCAGGAAAGGGTGTTGAAAGTAGCCGGGTACGTGTACAATTCTTCAATTATATCTCCTCCAGACAGATAGAGAGTATTAAGAGCTACGATAAAGTTACCCAGGAGACGTAAAAGCTTGCAGCACCAGGTATTTCCAGGAGGTCTCACATTTATGTACTGACCAGGCCCTGCCCCGTTTAGCTTCCGAGATCTGACGAGATCGGGCGCATTCAGGACGGTGTGGCCACAAGCCGAAAGGCCTGGCTGCATGATGTCTCTTAAAGGTTGGCGGGTATTGACGGAACTTCCAGCAAAAAAAAAAAAAAAAAAAAAAAAAGAAAAATGGATGGAAAAATATCAGTGCAGCAAAGGGTGTTGACAGTAGCTGGGTACGTGTACAATTCTTCAATTATATCTCCTCCAGACAGAAAGAAAGAACTAAGAGCTACGATAAAGTTACCCAGGAGACGTAAAATCTTGCAGCACCAGGTATTTCCAGGAGGTCTCCCATCCAAGTACTGACCAGGTCCTGCCCCGTTTAGCGTCCGAGATCTTACGAGATCGGGCACGTTCAGGACGGTGTGGCCGCAAGCCGAGAAGCCTGGCTGCATGATGTCTCTTAAAGGTTGGCGGGTATTGACGGAACTTCCAGCAAAAAAAAAAAAAAAAAAAGAAAAATGGATGGAAAAATATCAGTGCAGCAAAGGGTGTTGACAGTAGCTGGGTACGTGTACAATATTTCAATTATATCTCCTCCAGACAGATAGAGAGTATTAAGAGCTACGATAAAGTTACCCAGGAGACGTAAAAGCTTGCAGCACTAGGTAATTCCAGGAGGTCTCACTTTCATGTACTGACCAGGTCCTGCCCAGTTTAGCTTCCGAGATCTGACGAGATCGGGCGCGTTCAGGATGGTGTGGCCGCAAGCCGAGATGCCTGGCTGCATGATGTCTCTTAAAGGCTGGCGGGTATTGACGGAACTGCCAGCAAAAAAAAAAAAGAAAAATAGAGGGAAATATACCAGTGCAGCAAAGGGTGTTGAAAGTAGCCGGGTACGTGTACAATTCTTCAATTATATCTCCTGGAGACAGAAAGAGAGTATTAAGAGCTACGATGAAGTTACCCAGGAGACGTAAAAAGCTTGCAGCACCTGGTATTTCTAGGAGGTCTCCCATCCAAGTACTGACAAGGCCCTGCCCCGTTTAGCTTCCGAGATCTGACAAGATCGGGCGCATTCAGGACGGTGTGGCCACAAGCCGAAAGGCCTGGCTGCATGATGTCTCTTTAAGGTTGGCGGGTATTGACGGAACTTCCAGCAAAAAAAAAAAAGAAAAAAAGAAAAAAGAAAAATGGATGGAAAAATATCAGTGCAGCAAAGGGTGTTGACAGTAGCTGGATACGTGTACAATACTTCAATTATATCTCCTCCAGACAGAGAGAGAGTATTGAGAGCTACGATAAAGTTACCCAGGAGACGTAAAAGCTTGCAGCACTAGGTATTTCCAGGAGGTCTCACTTTCATGTACTGACCAGGTCCTGCCCCGTTTAGCTTCCGAGATCTGACGAGATCGGGCGCGTTCAGGATGGTGTGGCCGCAAGCCGAGATGCCTGGCTGCATGATGTCTCTTAAAGGCTGGCGGGTATTGACGGAACTGCCACCAAAAAAAAAAAAGAAAAATAGAGGGAAATATACCAGTGCAGCAAAGGGTGTTGAAAGTAGCCGGGTACGTGTACAATTCTTCAATTATATCTCCTGGAGACAGAAAGAGAGTATTAAGAGCTACGATGACGTTACCCAGGAGACGTAAAAAGCTTGCAGCACCTGGTATTTCTAGGAGGTCTCCCATCCAAGTACTGACCAGGCCCTGCCCCATTTAGCTTCCGAGATCTTACGAGATCGGGCGCATTCAGGACGGTGTGGCCGCAAGCCAAGAGACCTGGCTGCATGATGTCTCTTAAAGGTTGGCGGGTATTGACGGAACTTCCAGCAAAAAAAAAAAGAAAAATAGAGGGAAATATACCAGTGCAGCAAAGGGTGTTGAAAGTAGCCGGGTACGTGTACAATTCTTCAATTATATCTCCTGGAGACAGAAAGAGAGTATTAAGAGCTACGATGAAGTTACCCAGGAGACGTAAAAAGCTTGCAGCACCTGGTATTTCTAGGAGGTCTCCCATCCAAGTACTGACAAGGCCCTGCCCCGTTTAGCTTCCGAGATCTGACGAGATCGGGCGCATTCAGGACGGTGTGGCCACAAGCCGAGAGGCCTGGCTGCATGATGTCTCTTAAAGGTTGGCGGGTATTGACGGAACTTCCAGCAAAAAAAAAAAAGAAAAAAAGAAAAAAGAAAAATGGATGGAAAAATATCAGTGCAGCAAAGGGTGTTGACAGTAGCCGGGTACGTGTACAATACTTCAATTATATCTCCTCCAGACAGAGAGAGAGTATTAAGAGCTACGATGAAGTTACCCAGGAGACGTAAAAGCTTGCAGCACTAGGTATTTCTAGGAGGTCTCCCATCCAAGTACTGACCAGGCCCTGCCCCGTTTAGCTTCCGAGATCTGATGAGATCGGGCGCGTTCAGGATGGTGTGGCTGCAAGCCAAGAGGCCTGGCTGCATGATGTCTCTTAATGGTTGGCGGGTTTTGACGGAACATCCAGCAAATAAAAAGAAAGAGAAATGGTGGTAAAAATATCAGTGCAGCAAAGGGTGTTGAAAGTAGCCAGGTTCGTGTACAATTCTTCAATTATATCTCCTCCAGACTGAAAGAGAGTATTAAGAGCTACAATGAAGTTACCCAGGAGACGTAAAAAGCTTGCAGCACCTGGTATTTCCAGGAGGACACCCATCCAAGTACTGACCAGGCCTTGCCCCGTTTAGCTTCCAAGATCTGACAAGATCGGGCGCGTTCAGGACGGTGTGGCCGCAAGCCGAGATGTCTGGCTGCATGATGTCTCTTAAAGGCTGGCGGGTATTGACGGAATTTCCAGCAAAAAAAAAAAAAAAAAAAAAGAAAAATGGAGGGAAAAATATCAGTTCAGGAAAGGGTGTTGAAAGTAGCCGGGTACGTGTACAATTCTTCAATTATATCTCCTGGAGACAGAAAGAGAGTATTAAGAGCTACGATGAAGTTACCCAGGAGACGTAAAAAGCTTGCAGCACCTGGTATTTCTAGGAGGTCTCCCATCCAAGTACTGACCAGGCCCTGCCCCGTTTAGCTTCCGAGATCTGACGAGATCGGGCGCGTTCAGGATGGTGTGGCCGCAAGCCAAGATGCCTGGCTGCATGATGTCTCTTAAAGGCTGGCGGGTATTGACGGAATTTCCAGCAAAAAAAAAAAAAAAAAAAGAAAAATGGAGGGAAAAATATCAGTTCAGGAAAGGGTGTTGAAAGTAGCTGGATACGTGTACAATACTTCAATTATATCTCCTCCAGACAGAGAGAGAGTATTGAGAGCTACGATAAAGTTACCCAGGAGACGTAAAAGCTTGCAGCACTAGGTATTTCCAGGAGGTCTCACTTTCATGTACTGACCAGGTCCTGCCCCGTTTAGCTTCCGAGATCTGACGAGATCAGGCGCGTTCAGGATTGTGTGGCCGCAAGCCGAGATGCCTGGCTGCATGATGTCTCTTAAAGGCTGGCGGGTATTTACGGAACTGCCACCAAAAAAAAAAAAGAAAAATAGAGGGAAATATACCAGTGCAGCAAAGGGTGTTGAAAGTAGCCGGGTACGTGTACAATTCTTCAATTATATCTCCTCCAGACTGAAAGAGAGTATTAAGAGCTACGATGAAGTTACCCAGGAGACGTAAAAAGCTTGCAGCACCTGGTATTTCCAGGAGGACACCCATCCAAGTACTGACCAGGCCCTGCCCCGTTTAGCTTCCGAGATCTGACGAGATCGGGCGCGTTCAGGATGGTGTGGCCGCAAGCCAAGATGCCTGGCTGCATGATGTCTCTTAAAGGCTGGCGGGTATTGACGGAACTGCCAGCGAAAATAAAAAAGAAAAATAGAGGGAAAAATACCAGTGCAGCAAAGGGTGTTGAAAGTAGCCGGGTACGTGTACAATTCTTCAATTATATCTTCTCCAGACAGAAAGAGAGTATTAAGAGCTACGATGAAGTTCCCCAGGAGACGTAAAAAGCTTGCAGCACCAGGTATTTCCTGGAGGTCTCCCATCCAAGTACTGATCAGGCCCTGCCCCGTTTAGCTTCCGAGATCTGACGAGATCAGGCGCGTTCAAGACAATGTGGCCACAAGCCAAGAGGCCTGGCTGCATGATGTCTCTTAAATGCTGGCGGGTATTGACGGAATTTCCAGCAAAGAAAAAAAAAAAAAAAAAGAAAAATGAAAGGAAAAATATCAGTTCAGGAAAGGGTGTTGAAAGTAGCCGGGTACGTGTACAATTCTTCAATTATATCTCCTGGAGACAGAAAGAGAGTATTAAGAGCTACGATGAAGTTACCCAGGAGACGTAAAAAGCTTGCAGCACCTGGTATTTCTAGGAGGTCTCCCATCCAAGTACTGACCAGGTCCTGCCCCGTTTAGCTTCCGAGATTTGACGAGATCGGGCGCGTTCAGGACGGTGTGGCCGCAAGCCGAGATGTCTGGCTGCATGATGTCTCTTAAAGGTTGGCGGGTATTGACGGAACTGCCAGCAAAAAAAAAAAGAAAAATAGAGGGAAATATACCAGTGCAGCAAAGGGTGTTGAAAGTAGCCGGGTACGTGTACAATTCTTCAATTATATCTCCTGGAGACAGAAAGAGAGTATTAAGAGCTACGATGAAGTTACCCAGGAGACGTAAAAAGCTTGCAGCACCTGGTATTTCTAGGAGGTCTCCCATCCAAGTACTGACCAGGCCCTGCCCCGTTTAGCTTCCGAGATCTGACGAGATCGGGCGCATTCAGGACGGTGTGGCCGCAAGCCGAGAGGCCTGGCTGCATGATGTCTCTTAAAGGTTGGCGGGTATTGACGGAACTTCCAGCAAAAAAAAAAAAAAAAAAAGAAAAATGGATGGAAAAATATCAGTGCAGCAAATGGTGTTGACAGTAGCTGGGTGCGTGTACAATACTTCAATTATATCTCCTCCAGACAGATAGAGAGTATTAAGAGCTACGATAAAGTTACCCAGGAGACGTAAAAGCTTGCAGCACCAGGTATTTCCAGGAGGTCTCACATTCATGTACTGACCAGGTCCTGCCCCGTTTAGCTTCCGAGATCTGACGAGATCGGGCGCGTTCAGGATGGTGTGGCCGCAAGCCGAGATGCCTGGCTGCATGATGTCTCTTAAAGGCTGGCGGGTATTGACGGAATTTCCAGCAAAAAAAAAAAAAAAAAAAATAGAAAAATGGAGGGAAAAATATCAGTACAGGAAAGGGTGTTGAAAGTAGCCGGGTACGTGTACAATTCTTCAATTATATCTCCTGGAGACAGAAAGAGAGTATTAAGAGCTACGATGAAGTTACCCAGGAGACGTAAAAAGCTTGCAGCACCTGGTATTTCTAGGAGGTCTCCCATCCAAGTACTGACCAGGCCCTGCCCCGTTTAGCTTCCGAGACCTGACGAGATCGGGCGCATTCAGGACGGTGTGGCCACAAGCCGAAAGGCCTGGCTGCATGATGTCTCTTAAAGGTTGGCGGGTATTGACGGAACTTCCAGCAAAAAAAAAAAAAAAAAAAATAGAAAAATGGAGGGAAAAATATCAGTGCAGGAAAGGGTGTTGAAAGTAGCCGGGTACGTGTACAATTCTTCAATTATATCTCCTGCAGACTGAAAGAGAGTATTAAGAGCTACGATAAAGTTACCCAGGAGACGTAAAAGCTTGCAGCACCTGGTATTTCCAGGAGGTCTCACATTCAAGTACTGACCAGGTCCTGCCCCGTTTAGCTTCCGAGATCTGACAATATCATGCGCGTTCAGGACGGTGTGGCCGAAAGCCGAGAGGCCCGGCTGCATGATGTCTCTTTAAGGCTGGCGGGTATTGACGGAACTTCCAGCAAAAAAAAAAAGAAAAAAGAAAAATGGAGGGAAAAATATCAGTGCAGCAAAGGGTTTTGAAAGTAGCCGGGTACGTGTACAATTCTTCAATAATATCTCCTACAGACTGAAAGAGAGTATTAAGAGCTATGATGAAGTTACCCAGGAGACGTAAAAAGCTTGCAGCACCTGGTATTTCCAGGAGGTCACCCATCCAAGTACTGACCAGGCCCTGCCCCGTTAGCTTCCGAGATCTGATGAGATCGGGCGCGTTCAGGACGGTGTGGCCGCAAGCCAAGAGGCCGGGCTGCATGATGTCTCTTAAAGGCTGGCGGGTATTGACGGAACTTCCAGCAAAAAATAAAAAATAAATAAATAGAAAAATGGAGGGAAAAATATCAGTGCAGCAAAGGCTGTTGAAAGTAGCCGGGTACATGTACAATTCTTCAATTATATCTCCTCCAGACTGAATGAGAGTATTAAGAGCTACGCTGAAGTTACCCAGGAGATGTAAAAAGCTTTCAGCACCTGGTATTTCCAGGAGGTCACCCATCCAATTACTGACCAGGCCCTGCCCAGTTTTTCTTCCGAGATCTGACGAGATCTTGCGTCTTCAGGACGGTGTGGCCTCAAGCCAAGAGGCCTGGCTGCATGATGTCTCTTAAAGGCTGGAGGGTATTGATGGAACTTCCAGCAAAAAACAAAAGAAAAAAGAAAAATGGAGGGAAAAATATCAGTGCAGCAAAGCGTGTTGAAGGTAGCCGGGTACGTGTACAATTCTTCAATTATATCTCCTCCAGACAGATAGAGAGTATTAAGAGCTACGATAAAGTTACCCAGGAGACGTAAAAGCTTGCAGCACCAGGTATTTCCAGGAGGTCTCACATTCAAGTACTGACCAGGTCCTGCCCCGTTTAGCTTCCGAGATCTGACGAGATCGGGCGCGTTCAGGACGGTGTGGCCGCAAGCCGAGATGTCTGGCTGCATGATGTCTCTTAAAGGCTGGCGGGTATTGACGGAACTGACAGCAAAAAAAAAAAAGAAAAATAGAGGGAAATATACCTGTGCAGCAAAGGGTGTTGAAAGTAGCCGGGTACGTGTACAATTCTTCAATTATATCTCCTGGAGACAGAAAGAGAGTATTAAGAGCTACGATGAAGTTACCCAGGAGACGTAAAAAGCTTGCAGCACCTGGAATTTTTAGGAGGTCTCCCATCCAAGTACTGACCAGGCCCTGCCCCGTTTAGCTTCCGAGATCTGACGAGATCGGGCGCATTCAGGACGGTGTGGCCACAAGCCGAAAGGTCTGGCTGCATGATGTCTCTTAAAGGTTGGCGGGTATTGACGGAACTTCCAGCAAAAAAAAAAAAAAAAAAAAATAGAAAAATGGAGGGAAAAATATCAGTGCAGGAAAGGGTGTTGAAAGTAGCCGGGTACGTGTACAATTCTTCAATTATATCTCCTGCAGACTGAAAGAGAGTATTAAGAGCTACGATAAAGTTACCCAGGAGACGTAAAAGCTTGCAGCACCTGGTATTTCCAGGAGGTCTCACATTCAAGTACTGACCAGGTCCTGCCCCGTTTAGCTTCCGAGATATGATGAGATCAGGCGCGTTCAGGACGGTGTGGCCGCAAGCCAAGAGGCCTGGCTGCATGATGTCTCTTAAAGGCTGGCAAGTATTGACGGAACTTCCAGCAAAAAAAAAAAAAAAAAAAAATAGAAAAATGGAGGGAAAAATATCAGTGTAGCAAAGGGTGTTGAAAGTAGCCGGGTACGTGTACAATTCTTCAATTATATCTCCTCCAGACAGAAAGAGAGAATTAAGAGCTATGATGAAGTTACCCAGGAGACGTAAAAAGTTTGCAGCACCTCGTATTTCCAGAAGGTAACCCATAAGAGTACTGACCAGGCCCTGCCCCGTTTAAATTCCGAGATCTGACGAGATCGGGCGCGTTCAGGACGGTGTGGCCGCAAGCCGAGAGGCCTGGCTGCATGATGTCTCTTAATGGCTGGCGGGTATTGACGGAACTTCCAGCAAAAAAAAAAAAAAAAAAAAAGAAAAAGAAAAATGGATGGAAAAATATCAGAGCAGCAAAGGATGTTGACAGTAGCTGGATACGTGTACAATACTTCAATTATATCTCCTCCAGACAGATAGAGAGTATTAAGAGCTACGATAAAGTCACCCAGGAGACGTAAAAGCTTGCAGCACCAGGTATTTCCAGGAGGTCTCACATTCATGTACTGACCAGGTCCTGCCCCGTTCAGCTTCCGAGATCTGACGAGATCGGGCGCGTTCAGGATGGTGTGGCCGCAAGCCGAGATGCCTGGCTGCATGATGTCTCTTAAAGGCTGGCGGGTATTGACGGAATTTCCAGCAAAAAAAAAAAAAAAAAAAATAGAAAAATGGAGGGAAAAATATCAGTGCAGGAAAGGGTGTTGAAAGTAGCCGGGTACGTGTACAATTCTTCAATTATATCTCCTGGAGACAGAAAGAGAGTATTAAGAGCTACGATGAAGTTACCCAGGAGACGTAAAAAGCTTGCAGCACCTGGTATTTCTAGGAGGTCTCCCATCCAAGTACTGATCAGGCCCTGCCCCGTTTAGCTTCCGAGATCTAACGAGATCAGGCGCGTTCAGGACAATGTGGCCGCAAGCCGAGAGGCCTGGCTGCATGATGTCTCTTAAAGACTGGCGGGTATTGACGGAACTTCCAGCAAAAAAAAAAAAAAAAAAAAGATAAATGAAGGGAAAAATATCAGTGCAGCAAAGGCTGTTGAAAGTAGCCGGGTACATGTACAATTCTTCAATTATATCTCCTCCAGACAGAAAGAGAGAATTAAGAGCTACGATGAAGTTACCCAGGAGACGTAAAAAGTTTGCAGCACCTCGTATTTCCAGAAGCTAACCCATAAGAGTACTGACCAGGCCCTGCCCCGTTTAAATTCCGAGATCTGAGGAGATCGGGCGCGTTCAGGACGGTGTGGCCGCAAGCCGAGAGGCCTGGCTGCATGATGTCTCTTAATGGCTGGCGGGTATTGACGGAACTTCCAGCAAAAAAAAAAAAAAAAAAAAAAGAAAAAGAAAAATGGATGGAAAAATATCAGAGCAGCAAAGGATGTTGACAGTAGCTGGATACGTGTACAATACTTCAATTATATCTCCTCCAGACAGATAGAGAGTATTAAGAGCTACGATAAAGTTACCCAGGAGACGTAAAAGCTTGCAGCACCAGGTATTTCCAGGAGGTCTCACATTCATGTACTGACCAGGTCCTGCCCCGTTCAGCTTCCGAGATCTGACGAGATTGGGCGCGTTCAGGATGGTGTGGCCGCAAGCCAAGATGCCTGGCTGCATGATGTCTCTTAAAGGCTGGCGGGTATTGACGGAACTGCCAGCAAAAAAAAAAACGTAAAATAGAGGGAAATATACCAGTGCAGCAAAGGGTGTTGAAAGTAGCCTAGTACGTGTACAATTCTTCAATTATATCTCCTGGAGACAGATAGAGAGTATTAAGAGCTACGATGAAGTTACCCAGGAGACGTAAAAGGCTTGCAGCACCTGGTATTTCTAGGAGGTCTCCAATCCAAGTACTGACCAGGCCCTGCCCCGTTTAGCTTCCGAGATCTGACGAGATCGGGCGCATTCAGGACGGTGTGGCCGCAAGCCGAGAGGCCTGGCTGCATGATGTCTCTTAAAGGTTGGCGGGTATTGACGGAACTTCCAGCAAAAAAAAAAAAAAAAAGAAAAATGGATGGAAAAAATATCAGTGCAGCAAAGGGTGTTGACAGTAGCTGGGTACGTGTACAATACTTCAATTATATCTCCTCCAGACAGATAGAGAGTATTAAGATCTACGATAAAGTTACCCAGGAGACGTAAAAGCTTGCAGCACCAGGTATTTCCAGGAGGTCTCACATTCATGTACCGACCAGGTCCTGCCCCGTTTAGCTTCCAAGATCTGACGAGATCGGGCGAGTTCAGGATGTCGTGGCCGCAAGCCGAGACGCCTGGCTGCATGATGTCTCTTAAAGGCTGGCGGGTATTGACGGAATTTCCAGCAAAAAAAAAAAATAGAAAAATGGAGGGAAAAATATCAGTGCAGGAAAGGGTGTTGAAAGTAGCCGGGTACGTGTACAATACTTCAATTATATCTCCTCCAGACTGAATGAGAGTATTAAGAGCTACGATGAAGTTTCCCAGGAGACGTAAAAAGTTGGCAGCACCTGGTATTTCCAGAAGATCTCCCATCCAAGTACTGACCAGGTCCTGCCCCGTTTAGTTTCCGAGATCTTCCGAGATCGGGCTCGTTCAGGACTGTGTGTCCGCAAGCCGAGAGGCCTGGTTGCATGATGTCTCTTAAAGGCTGGCGGATATTGACGGAACTTCCAGAAAAAATAATAAAGAAAAAGAAAAATGGAGGGAAAAATATCAGTGCAGCAATGGGTGTTGAAAGTAGCCGGGTACGTGTACAATACTTCAATTATATCTCCTCCAGACTGAATGAGAGTATTAAGAGCTACGCTGAAGTTACCCAGGAGATGTAAAAAGCTTGCAGCACCTGGTATTTCCAGGAGGTCACCCATCCAATTACTGACCAGGCCCTGCCCAGTTTTTCTTCCGAGATCTGACGAGATCTTGCGTCTTCAGGACGGTGTGGCCTCAAGCCAAGAGGCCTGGCTGCATGATGTCTCTTAAAGGCTGGCGGGTATCAACGGAACTGCCAGCAAAAAAAAAAAAGAAAAATAGAGGGAAAAATACCAGTGCAGCAAAGGGTTTTGAAAGTAGCCGGGTACGTGTACAATTCTTCAATTATATATTCTCCAGACAGAAAGAGAGTATTAAGAGCTACGATGAAGTTTCCCAGGAGACGTAATAAGTTGGCAGCACCTGGTATTTCCAGAAGATCTCCCATCCAAGTACTGACCAGGTCCTGCCCCGTTTAGTTTCCGAGATCTTCCGAGATCGGGTTTGTTCAGGACTGTGTGTCCGCAAGCCGAGAGGCCAGGTTGCATGATGTCTCTTAAAGGCTGGCGGATATTGACGGAACTTCCAGAAAAAATAATAAAGAAAAAGAAAAATGGAGGGAAAAATATCAGTGCAGCAATGGGTGTTGAAAGTAGCAGGGTACGTGTACAATACTTCAATTATATCTCCTCCAGACAGAAAGAGAGTATTAAGAGCTACGATAAACTTACCCAGCAGACGTAAAAAGCTTGCAGCACCTGGTATTTCCAGGAGGTCTCCCATCCAAGTACTGACCAGGCCCTGCCCCACTCAGTTTCCGAGATCTTACGAGATCGGGCGCGTTCAGGACGGTGTGGCCGCAAGCCGAGATGCCTGGCTGCATGATGTCTCTTAAAGGCTGGCGGGTATTGACGGAACTGCCAGCAAAAAAAAAAAGAGAAATGGAGGGAGAAATACCAGTGCAGCAAAGGGTGTTGAAAGTAGCCGGGTACGTGTACAATACTTGAATTATATCTCCTCCAGACAGAAAGAGAGTATTAAGAGCTACGATGAAGTTACCCAGGAGACGTAAAAGCTTGCAGCACCAGGTATTTCCAGGAGGTCTCACATTCAAGTACTGACCAGGTCCTGCCCCGTTTAGCTTCCGAGATCTGACGAGATCGGGCGCGTTCAGGATGGTGTGGCCGCAAGCCAAGACGCCTGGCTGCATGATGTCTCTTAAAGGCTGGCGGGTATTGACGGAACTCCCAGCAAAAAAAAAAAAAAAAAATAGAGGGAAAAATACCAGTGCAGCAAAGGCTGATGAAAGTAGCCGGGTACGTGTACAATTTCTCAATTATAACACCTCCAGACAGATAGAGAGTATTAAGAGCTACGATGAAGTTTCCCAGGAGACGTAAAAAGCTTGCAGCACCAGGTATTTCCTGGAGGTCTCCCATCCAAGTACTGATCAGGCCCTGCCCCGTTTAGCTTCCGAGATCTAACGAGATCAGGCGCGTTCAGGACAATGTGGCCGCAAGCCAAGAGGCCTGGCTGCATGATGTCTCTTAAAGGCTGGCGGGTATTGACGGAACTTCCAGAAAAAAAAAAAAAAAAAAAAAGAAAAATGGAGGGAAAAATATCAGTGCAGCAAAGGCTGTTGAAAGTAGCCGGGTACATGTACAATTCTTCAATTATATCTCCTCCAGACAGAAAGAGAGAATTAAGAGCTACGATGAAGTTACCCAGGAGACGTAAAAAGTTTGCAGCACCTCGTATTTCCAGAAGGTAACCCATAAAAGTACTGACCAGGCCCTGCCCCGTTTAAATTCCGAGACCTGACGAGATCGGGCGCGTTCAGGACGGTGTGGCCGCAAGCCGAGAGGCCTGGCTGCATGATGTCTCTTAATGGCTGGCGGGTATTGACGGAACTTCCAGCAAAAAAAAAAAAAAAAAAAAAAGAAAAAGAAAAATGGAGGGAAAAATATCAGTGCAGTAATGGGTTTTGAAAGTAGCCGGGTACGTGTACAATTCTTCAATTATATCTCCTCCAGACAGAAAGAGAGTATTAAGAGCTACGATGAAGTTACCCAGGAGACGTAAAAAGCTTGCAGCACCTGGTATTTCTAGGAGGTCAGCCATCCAAGTACTGACCAGGCCCTGCCCCGTTTAGCTTCCGAGATCTGTCGAGATCTTGCGTCTTCAGGACGGTGTGGCCTCAAGCCAAGAGGCCTGGCTGCATGATGTCTCTTAAAGGCTGGAGGGTATTGATGGAACTTCCAGCAAAAAACAAAAGAAAAAAGAAAAATGGAGGGAAAAATATCAGTGCAGCAAAGCGTGTTGAAGGTAGCCGGGTACGTGTACAATTCTTCAATTATATCTCCTCCAGACAGATAGAGAGTATTAAGAGCTACGATAAAGTTACCCAGGAGACGTACAAGCTTGCAGCACCAGGTATTTCCAGGAGGTCTCACATTCAAGTACTGACCAGGTCCTACCCCGTTTAGCTTCCGAGATCTGACGAGATCGGGCGCGTTCAGGACGGTGTGGCCGCAAGCCGAGATGTCTGGCTGCATGATGTCTCTTAAAGGCTGGCGGGTATTGACGGAACTTCCAGCAAAAAATAAAAAATAAATAAATAGAAAAATGGAGGGAAAAATATCAGTGCAGGACAGGGTTTTGAAAGTAGCCGGGTACGTGTACAATTCTTCAATTATATATTCTCCAGACAGAAAGAGAGTATTAAGAGCTACGATGAAGTTTCCCAGGAGACGTAAAAAGTTGGCAGCACCTGGTATTTCCAGAAGATCTCCCATCCAAGTACTGACCAGGTCCTGCCCCGTTTAGTTTCCGAGATCTTCCGAGATCGGGCTCGTTCAGGACTGTGTGTCCGCAAGCTGAGAGGCCTGGTTGCATGATGTCTCTTAAAGGCTGGCGGATATTGACGGAACTTCCAGAAAAAATAATAAAGAAAAAGAAAAATGAAGGGAAAAATATCAGTGCAGCAATGGGTGTTGAAAGTAGCCGGGTACGTGTACAATACTTCAATTATATCTCCTCCAGACAGAAAGAGAGTATTAAGAGCTACGATAAACTTACCCAGCAGACGTAAAAAGCTTGCAGCACCTGGTATTTCCAGGAGGTCTCCCATCCAAGTACTGACCAGGCCCTGCCCCGTTTAGCTTCCGAGATCTGACGAGATCGGGCGCGTTCAGGATGGTGTGGCCGCAAGCCGAGACGCCTGGCTGCATGATGTCTCTTAAAGGCTGGCGGGTATTGACGGAACTGCCAGCAAAAAAAAAAAGAGAAATGGAGGGAGAAATACCAGTGCAGCAAAGGGTGTTGAAAGTAACGGGTACGTGTACAATACTTGAATTATATCTCCTCCAGACAGAAAGAGAGTATTAAGAGCTACGATGAAGTTACCCAGGAGACGTAAAAGCTTGCAGCACCAGGTATTTCCAGGAGGTCTCACATTCAAGTACTGACCAGGTCCTGCCCCGTTTAGCTTCCGAGATCTGACGAGATCGGGCGCGTTCAGGATGGTGTGGCCGCAAGCCGAGACGCCTGGCTGCATGATGTCTCTTAAAGGCTGGCGGGTATTGACGGAACTGCCAGCAAAAAAAAAAAAAAAAAATGGAGGGAAAAATACCAGTGCAGCAAAGGACGATGAAAGTAGCCGGGTACGTGTACAATTTCTCAATTATATCTCCTCCAGACAGATAGAGAGTATTAAGACCTACGATGAAGTTTCCCAGGAGACGTAAAAAGTTTGCAGCACCTCGTATTTCCAGAAGGTAACCCATAAAAGTACTGACCAGGCCCTGCCCCGTTTAAATTCCGAGATCTGACGAGATCGGGCGCGTTCAGGACGGTGTGGCCGCAAGCCGAGACGCCTGGCTGCATGATGTCTCTTAATGGCTGGCGGGTATTGACGGAACTTCCAGCAAAAAAAAAAAAAAAAAAAAAAGAAAAAGAAAAATGGAGGGAAAAATATCAGTGCAGTAATGGGTTTTGAAAGTAGCCGGGTACGAGTACAATTCTTCAATTATATCTCCTCCAGACAGAAAGAGAGTATTAAGAGCTACGATAAAGTTACCCAGGAGACGTAAAAGCTTGCAGCACCAGGTATTTCCAGGAGGTCTCACATTCATGTACCGACCAGGTCCTGCCCCGTTTAGCTTCCAAGATCTGACGAGATCGGGCGAGTTCAGGATGTCGTGGCCGCAAGCCGAGACGCCTGGCTGCATGATGTCTCTTAAAGGCTGGCGGGTATTGACGGAATTTCCAGCAAAAAAAAAAAAAAAAAAATAGAAAAATGGAGGGAAAAATATCAGTGCAGGAAAGGGTGTTGAAAGTAGTCGGGTACGTGTACAATTCTTCAATAATATCTCCTGGAGACAGAAAGAGAGTATTAAGAGCTACGATGAAGTTACCCAGGAGACGTAAAAAGCTTGCAGCACCTGGTATTTCTAGGAGGTCTCCCATCCAAGTACTGACCAGGCCCTGCCCCGTTTAGCTTCCGAGATCTGACGAGATCTTGCGTCTTCAGGACGGTGTGGCCTCAAGCCAAGAGGCCTGGCTGCATGATGTCTCTTAAAGGCTGGAGGGTATTGATGGAACTTCCAGCAAAAAACAAAAGAAAAAAGAAAAATGGAGGGAAAAATATCAGTGCAGCAAAGCGTGTTGAAGGTAGCCGGGTACGTGTACAATTCTTCAATTATATCTCCTCCAGACAGATAGAGAGTATTAAGAGCTACGATAAAGTTACCCAGGAGACGTAAAAGCTTGCAGCACCAGGTATTTCCAGGAGGTCTCACATTCAAGTACTGACCAGGTCCTGCCCCGTTTAGCTTCCGAGATCTGACGAGATCGGGCGCGTTCAGGACGGTGTGGCCGCAAGCCGAGATGTCTGGCTGCATGATGTCTCTTAAAGGCTGGCGGGTATTGACGGAACTTCCAGCAAAAAATAAAAAATAAATAAATAGAAAAATGGAGGGAAAAATATCAGTGCAGGACAGGGTGTTGAAAGTAGCCGGGTACATGTACAATTCTTCAATTATATCTCCTCCAGACTGAATGAGAGTATTAAGAGCTACGCTGAAGTTACCCAGGAAATGTAAAAAGCTTGCAGCACCTGGTATTTCCAGGAGGTCACCCATCCAATTACTGACCAGGCCCTGCCCAGTTTTTCTTCCGAGATCTGACGAGATCTTGCGTCTTCAGGACGGTGTGGCCTCAAGCCAAGAGGCCTGGCTGCATGATGTCTCTTAAAGGCTGGCGGGTATCAACGGAACTGCCAGCAAAAAAAAAAAAAGAAAAATAGAGGGAAAAATATCAGTGCAGGACAGGGTGTTGAAAGTAGCCGGGTACATGTACAATTCTTCAATTATATCTCCTCCAGACTGAATGAGAGAATTAAGAGCTACGATAAAGTTACCCAGGAGACGTAAAAGCTTACAGCACCAGGTATTTCCAGGAGGTCTCCCATCCAAGTACTGACCAGGCCCTGCCCCACTCAGTTTCCGAGATCTTACGAGATCGGACGCGTTCAGGACGGTGTGGCCGCAAGCCGAGATGCCTGGCTGCATGATGTCTCTTAAAGGCTGGCGGGTATTGACGGAACTGCCAGCAAAAAAAAAAAGAGAAATGGAGGGAGAAATACCAGTGCAGCAAAGGGTGTTGAAAGTAGCCGGGTACGTGTACAATACTTGAATTATATCTCCTCCAGACAGAAAGAGAGTATTAAGAGCTACGATGAAGTTACCCAGGAGACGTAAAAGCTTGCAGCACCAGGTATTTCCAGGAGGTCTCACATTCAAGTACTGACCAGGTCCTGCCCCGTTTAGCTTCCGAGATCTGACGAGATCGGGCGCGTTCAGGATGGTGTGGCCGCAAGCCGAGACGCCTGGCTGCATGATGTCTCTTAAAGGCTGGCGGGTATTGACGGAACTGCCAGCAAAAAAAAAAAAAAAAAATAGAGGGAAAAATACCAGTGCAGCAAAGGACGATGAAAGTAGCCGGGTACGTGTACAATTTCTCAATTATATCTCCTCCAGACAGATAGAGAGTATTAAGAGCTACGATGAAGTTTCCCAGGAGACGTAAAAAGTTTGCAGCACCTCGTATTTCCAGAAGGTAACCCATAAAAGTACTGACCAGGCCCTGCCCCGTTTAAATTCCGAGATCTGACGAGATCGGGCGCGTTCAGGACGGTGTGGCCGCAAGCCGAGACGCCTGGCTGCATGATGTCTCTTAAAGGCTGGCGGGTATTGACGGAACTTCCAGCAAAAAAAAAATGGATAAAGAAAAATGGAGGGAAAAATATCAGTGCAGCAATGGGTGTTGAAAGTAGCCGGGTACGTGTACATTACTTCATTTATATCTCCTCCAGACAGAAAGAGAGTATTAAGAGCTACGATGAACTCACCTAAAGGATTATTAGGAACACCATTCTAATACTGTGTTTGACCCCCTTTCGCCTTCAGAACTGCTTTAATTCTACGTGGCATTGCTTCAACAAGGTGCTGAAAGCATTCTTTAGAAATGTTGGCCCATATTGATAGGATAGCATCTTGCAGTTGATGGAGATTTGTGGGATGCACATCCAGGGCACGAAGCTCCCGTTCCACCACATCTTAAAGATGCTCTATTGGGTTGAGATCTGGTGACTGTGGGGGCCAGTTTAGTACAGTGAACTCATTGTCATGTTCAAGAAACCAATTTGAAATGATTCGACCTTTGTGACATGGTGCATTATCCTGCTGGAAGTAGCCATCAGAGGATGGGTACATGGTGGTCAAAAAGGGATGGACATGGTCAGAAACAATGCTCAGGTAGGCCGTAGCATTTAAACGATGCCCAATTGGCACTAAGGGGCCTAAAGTGTGCCAAGAAGACATCCCCCACACCATTACACCACCACCACCAGCCTGCACAGTGGTAACAAGACATGATGGATCCATGTTCTCATTCTGTTTACGCCAAATTCTGACTCTACCATCTGAATGTCTCACCTCTTTTTCCTATTTGTAGTGGAGATGAGTGGTACCCGGTGGGGTCTTCTGCTGTTGTAGCCCATCCGCCTCAAGGTTGTACGTGTTGTGGCTTCACAAATGCTTTGCTGCATACCTTGTTTGTAACGAGTGGTTATTTCAGTCAAAGTTGCTCTTCTATCAGCTTGAATCAGTCGGCCCACTCTCCTCTGACCTCTAGCATCAACAAGGCATTTTCGCCCACAGGACTGCCGCATACTGGATGTTTTTCCCTTTTCACACCATTCTTTGTAAACCCTAGAAATGGTTGTGCGTGAAAATCCCAGTAACTGAGCAGATTGTGAAATACTCAGACCGGCCCGTCTGGCACCAACAACCATGCCACGCTCAAAATTGCTTAAATCACCTTTCATTCCCATTCAGACATTCAGTTTGGAGTTCAGGAGATTGTCTTGACCAGGACCACACCCCTAAATGAATTGAAGCAACTGCCATGTGATTGGTTGATTAGATAATTGCATTAATGAGAAATTGAACAGGTGTTCCTAATAATCCTTTAGGTGAGTGTATATGTATGTATGTGTATGTATGTCCAATTGCTTTGACAATACAAATGAAATGAATTGAGAGAGAGAGAGAGAGAGAGAGAGAGAGAGAGGAATATGAGCTCCTAAAAAACATTTGTTTTTATACATAAGCGGATTTAATTTGTGATTTACAAATGAATATATAGCACTATAAACATACACAGAAGACATGGAATAGAAATTCAGAAGAAAAAGTATTAAAAAAATAATAATTTTAAGAGAAACACAAAAAGAAGAAAGCAGAGAGACAGTTCAGGAAGAAAAGTCAGAAAAGAAAAGCTGAAGACAAGAATTGGAGGTAAGAGACAAATAATTAAACAAAAAAATATGTATTAATAAAATAAATAAGCATTCTCAGTAGTTGACTCAGCCAATGAAAATGCAGAGCTCCGATTTGAATAGAGTGACAGTAGGAGAGAGCCCAACTGCCACTGAGACTGATAGAAATCTATCGAACAGCAGTCTGACTGCAGAGCTGCCTTTTGAAATCCGATACCCTGAAGACATTCGCTCTGCACAGGCTAAGAAGGACTACAAACAAGCTGTGATGAGAGCATCTCCTTAGACCCTCATCCTAGACTACACCGGTAAAGGAGAAAACAGGGTCAAGAACAATCTACTGTTCTACACCGCCTTTCACAAAACCCTGTGCCAGACATACCCCAATAACAACAAGAGGGGCATTAGCAGAGGCAGGCAGATCTCAGTGCTGGTAGAGAAAGACACAGACAGTGTGATGCTCACTTTTAATGTATACCACAACGGGACCATCATGGTGCAGGGCAGCGAGAGCAGCCTGGACCAATTAGCTCTCGGCTTCCACACCTCAAAGCAGCAGACTGAGGTAGAGAAACAAGAGCCAGAGCCGGCCACCCTGCAGTCTGCCCCCAGCCACACGGAGCCAGACAGTGCCCCATCTCCCACAGACTGCCCCCCTGTCTCCCCAAAACTCTCCAGCAACATTAAAACACTAAAGGAATGCCTATCAGTGCTGGAGCTGGAGTTTGCGGAGTTCAGGGAGCAGACCTTGAGCACCCTGGCCCAGACCTCCTTGTGCGATCAGCTCCGGGATGAGATGCACAGACTAAAGATGCAGCACAAGGCTGAGATCCATGAGCTGAGAGCAGCAGTGAGAGACCTGGAGGAGCAGAGCCAAACCCTGAGGACGGAGCTGCGCAGAGCGAGGGAGGAGCTGACCAGGACACCCCAGCACAGCCAGCTAAGGAGCCTGCAGAGCCAGCTGGAGGAGCTAAGAGAGGAGCTACACATCACTGGAGCACAGAGACTGCACTGCACTGACCCCACAACACCTCCAACCCCTGACGCACCCACTGATCCACCCACACTCCCCACCACTCCTGACACACCCACTATCACCAGACCTGCCACTAATACACAACCCCCTGAAACGCCACTCCCCCAAAACACACCCGCTGCCCCCACCACTCCCGACGCAAACCCGGAGTGGCAGGTCAACGCAGAGGTGGTCATTCTGAGCGAATCCAATGGGAAGTTCCTGGTTGAGAGGCGCCTCTTCCCTGGGCGAAAAGTGAAAAAGCTTTGGTGCTCCACAGCACAGAGAGCCCTGGAGCTGCTCTCCAAGAGGAGGCTTTGCCAAGTCAAACACATCCTCATCCACACCGGCACTAACGACCTGAGTGCCCGCAGGGGCGATGTGGCCTCAGCCCTGAGACAGGTAGCAACGAAAGCCACAGAGGAATTCCCAACTGCCAAAATTTCCATCTCCACACTGCTGCCCCGCACAGACGTGCCCCTGCACATCATCCAGGCCATCAACGCAGAAGTGTCCCGAAGATGTGCCCTCCTCCCCAACGTCCACCTGGCACACCACTGAGACATCCAGCCACATCACCTGTATGACCACGTCCACCTCAACAAGACGGGTGTGAGGATCATCTCAAAGGTCCTCAAGGACACAACCCTGGGCCGAAACCCCACACACCCCCACCTCGAGACCAGGAGCAAACCCCCCAGCCCCCGGCCACATCCCCAGCCACCGGCTCCACCCCAGCCCCAGCCCCTGAGACCCCGCGGCCCCATTCCCCACCCCCCCATCCCCAGAGGGCCCGTCCAGCACAGCAGAGCGGACAGCCGGGGACCAGCACAGCCACACAGCCACGCAGCAGCGGCTTCCAGAGCCTGGAGGCCCGATGCTGCCCAGCTGGCCCAGATAAGGCAACTCCTCAGTGTCATCTGTATCACACTGCTGAGTTAACTGAGCCTCAACACACATATATATGGTTGTGGAGATGGAGAGTAAGAAAAAATGTGATTTAATTATTCTGATATTTTGATGCAAAGATAAAATCTTTGAGTGATTATTATGTATATCCATATATAATTATTAATAGTAATATAATATCAGTTGTAGACCACAAATTAAACTTTCTTATGTAGAAGAGACAAGTATAATAAAATATATTAACATGTCCTTTAAAATAAGCAGTTGGAATATGCAGGGTTTACGCTCCTCAACTTTTGGAATGAAGAGCACAGGCCCTGAACTGATCAACACTGTAAATAGTTCAGATGTTTTCATTCTTGTAGAGACTTGGTGCTGTGCAGATATGTCTATACACTGGATGGATACAATGGATACAGGGAGCTGATTGTGCCCTCCTATAAAAAACCCAAAGTCAGGTGTGGCAGGGCCTCGTGGGGGATTATCGTGTGGTACAGGGAGGAGCTCCGAGCAGCCCTATGCCCAGTACAGAGAGGAGACACACACCTGTGGATGAAAATCAGAAAAGACACCCTACAAAATAACACAGATATATACCTATGTGCAATTTATATGCCACCCGCAGACTCCCCCTACTATAATGAGGAAGGCTTTCATGAGCTTCAAAACGAAATCTGCCACTTCCAGACCCTGGGCTCTGTACTGCTGTGTGGCGATCTCAATGCCAGGACTGGCAGAGAGATGGACTACATCAATACAGAGGGGAACACACACCTGTTCGGAGACTCCCCGCTGTGCCACACACACACCTCCACACTGACACAGCCACGACAGCGTGGTAAACAAGAGCAGGAAGCAGGTAGTGCGCCTATGTAAAAGCCTGGGTCTATATATCATCAATGGCAGGACCAGGGGGTACTCTCTGGGGAGATTCACATACTGCTCGGCTCTGGGCAGCAGTGTGGTGGACTACGCCATAACTGACCTGGACCCACAAGCCAACAATGCGTTTATAGTCAGACAACAATCTCCACTATCAGACCACAGCCAAATAACACTTTACCTAAAAAGATCAGCGCAGCCACAAGTCAGAGCCAAACTTCCCACAAAACTGGTCTCCCTGCCACCCAGTTAGAGATGGTCAGAGCCCAGCACAGAGAACTACACAAGAGCCCTGAATAGTGATGAGATTGAAAACATGTTAGACAGATATCAATCCTCACACTATCAAATAAACCAAAACGGAATAAACTCAGCCACCAAAACACTGAATGAAATATTTGAGAGACTGGCTTTAAAATCAAACATTAAAACAATTAAAAACCAAAATATGAAATCGTCTAAAAGAAAAAAAGAACAGTGGTGTGACCAGGAGTGTGAAACTTCTAGGAAACACCTGAGACATCTCTCCAACACTAAACACAGAGAGCCCGACAACCAGGAGGCTCGCCTCAGCTACTGCCAGGCCCTGCGGCACTACAAGCAACTCCTCAGTAAGAAAAAAGACCACTATATGGGCAGAATAAATACCCCAAAAACAAAAAATGAAATACCAATTCAAAATGGAGAAATCTGGAAAACACACTTTGAAAAACTTTACCAAAATGTTGAAAACAATCCAAAGCCAGAACAGGTTAAAATATTAAAAAACCTAAATAAATTGGAAGAAATCATTAAGAATAACCAAAATCCCTTAGATAACCCATTTACAATACAGGAACTAAAACATCAACTCAAAATCCTCAAACCCAGGAAAGCCAGCGGCCCCGACAGCATCAGCCCTGAGATGCTGAAGCACAGCAGCCCGCAGCTGCACGAGGCTCTGCTCAAACTCTTTAACCTGGTGCTGAGAGCCGGGTGTTTCCCTGAGGTCGGGAATCAAGGATTGATCACCCCGATTTTTAAAAGTGGAGACAAATTAGACCCCAATAACTACTGGGGCAGCTGTGTGAGCAGTAACCTGGGGAAGGTGTTCTGCAGTATCATCAACGCCCAGATACTGGCCTTCCTTACCAAGCACAGTGTCCTGAATAAGAGTCAGATTGGCTTCCTACCAAAACACCGCACAACCGATCATATTTACACTCTACACACCCTCATAAATAAATATACCCAAAACAATAAAGGAAAAATATTTGCCTGTTTTGTAGACTTTAGAAAGGCATTTGACTCAATCTGGCACAAGGGATTATTTTATAAACTTCTACAGAGTGGTGTAGGGGGTAAAGTTTATGACATCATTAAATCAATGTATTCTGAAAACAAATGCGGAGTTCAAATTGGCAACTCAAGAACAGAGTTCTTCACTCAGGGGCGGGGAGTGAGACAGGGCTGCAGTCTGAGTCCAACACTGTTCAACATCTACATCATCGAGTTGGCCACAGTGTTGGAGCAGTCTGACGCCCGCAGCCTAACTCTCCATGACACAGAGATCAAGTTCCTGCTCTACGCAGACGACCTGGTGCTGCTGTCGCCCACAGAGCAGGGGCTTCAGCAGAACCTGGCGCTGCTAGAGCAGTACTGTCAGAAATGGGCCCTGGCAGTCAATCTGGACAAGACCAGAGTTATGGTTTTCCAGAAAAAAGCCCCATCTCAGGGAAACAGGTACCGCTTCACTCTGGGCAGCACTGGATTAGAGCACTGCACCAGATACAACTACCTTGGCCTGACCATCAGTGCGTCAGGGAGCTTCAGCCTGGCTATAAACGCATTAAAAGACAAGGCACGCCGGGCATTTTATGCCATAAAGACACAATTTGGGAAAACAACAATACCAATAACTATTTGGATTAAAATATTAAACTCCATCATCCAACCAATCCTGCTATATGGGAGCAAAGTGTGGGGTCCCCTCATGAACCTCAATAACAACAATTGGGACAAAAGCCCCATGGAAATATTCCACCTAGAATTTAATAAAAACATCTTACACGTACACAGAAACGCCCCCACGGCTCTGAGGCTCACAGAGCCCGAACACACAATGACCAAAACAACAACAATTGGGAAAATTGACATGTACCTGAAAAGCAAATACACAAAAGATTAGAGACACGAATTAGAATTACAAAACAAATTGGAATGCTACCGGGCCCTGAATAGAAACATTACATTGGCTGAATACTTAAAAATCCAAAATATAAAAGAGAGACAAAATCTAACTAAATACAGGCTCAGTGACCACAGCCTCGCCATTGAAAAAGGCCGCTACAGAAAATTCTGGGTTGCCAGAGAAGAGCGGCTGTGCAGCCAGTGTGACCTAGGGGAGGTCGAAACACAGGCGCATTTCCTGCTGTCCTGCCCTAAATACACAAAAATCAGGGAGACATACTTTAAAATATTAAAAATGCATATCCCTGAGTTCAGCATGATCCCCGATT